>NW_025999925.1:12061001-12109255 GCF_001458135.2 Marmota marmota marmota
ATGGGAAAGGCAGCGGAGCACAGCAGACACTAGGATGGCAATTTGTAAATCAATGGATGTGTAACTGATGTGATTCTGCAATCTGTGTATGGGGTGAAGGTGGGAGTTCATAACCCACTTGAATCAAAGTGTGGAATATGATATGTCAAGAAATTTGTAATGTTTTGAACAACCCACAATAAAAAATTAAAAAATAAATAAATAAATAAATAAATTAAAAAAAAAAAAAGATGATGTACTATCAACATATAATTTACACACACACACACACACACAGAGACATCCATACATATACATCCTGCTGTAAAATTTTAATCATTTTATACCTAGTTGCAATATTCATGCTATGTAAATCATTGTCATATGGTGTGGCTTAGGGAATGGTGTTAAGAAAAGTGTCTCTATATATAAAGGTATGACATATATTTGGGGAATATTTTCAATTCATGGTTGGTTGAAACTGTGGATGTAGAATCCACATAAACAGAATGATGAAATATGTTTTAATAATGCTTATTTTCATTATGCTTTATAAAAATTTAGAAGTGATGGGTTAATAAACTCTTAACATAAATATTTGATAAATAATTACAGAGGTGGAAATGCTGATTATCTGATTTGAATATTATACACTATATACACACATTGAGTCATCACCCTGTACTTCATAAATATGTACAATTATTTTGTGCCAAACAAATACAAGGATATATACATTTTAAAAGAACAAACCCAAAAAAGTGTAAAGAAAAGTTTAAATCATTTGGATATGTCATCAAAATTAGTATCTGCTAATTAATAGTATATGGTATTAAAATTTTTGTAGGAAAAAATCTATCAATCATTTGTCTATACCATATTGGCTTCAACACTGTGAAGCTGCATGGTATTAGGTGATTTTTACAAACTTTTAATATCATTGCTTTTACAGCTATTAAATGCTAAAATAATATAACAGGGGGAAACGGATAGTAATGAAGATTAAGAATGTTATTTATAAGGACAGGGTATAGTTTTAGGTAAATTCATGAAAATATCATTCAGTAATTAATTGTAAAGAATGCAAATCCTATGTGAAGATTCATACAAAGCTTTTTATGGTGTGTTAAATAATATTTTGTTGAATAAATATTTTTGCAGGCAAACAATAAAATTATAAAGTTTAAATTTTACTTAATCAAAGTATAGAGGTCTAATGTAAACTCAATTAAAGCCCAAATTCTATTTTTGGAAGAACCTAATAACTATAATCATATGTCATTCTGATACAGAATGGTGTAAGAACTGTAAAGCAGTTTTTGAAGCATAAAAGTAATAAGGAGAGTGGTTTTACAGGAAATTAAAATCTGATTTAAAAACTATATTAATTTAACAGCATGATAATAGATTTTGAATTTATTATACTTAAGTCCCATTTGGACGAGTGGATAAAAATTTCTCAATATTGCTTTTGAGAATATCAATTATATATTTGAAAATATCAAATTACACTTCTCATTTAAAAATAATTTCCAGGTGGATAAAACAGTCAACTATGAAAATAAAACCCTAAAAATCTAAGGAAAATACTTGTTAAAATACAATTATGAGAAAGGAAGTGATAAATTAAAATTTTCAATTGTATTTTTCCCAGTAATTCCAGTACCTACACATAGGGAAAAAAACATATATTGGAAGAAAATATTTATAGAATTTTAGGAGACAATAGCTGACAGTAATATAAATTATTAATAATGAAGAAATTTTTAATATAATTACAGTTCAATATAATAGAATCACCTCCAATAATTCATATTTGAAAAATACCGAGTGAACAAAATCCCTAATAAAATCATGAATTAATTCATCAGAGTCAAACTAATAAATTGAATATGCTCTCCATTTTATAGTATCTCAAAACATTTTACTATTTTAATAGTAAAATGTTTTGAGAAACAGGTAGGTACATGACTAATTATAATAATTGTTTTATTTAATTTTAGAATAGATATTCATTATTTATATAGCCTTAATAAAAGTGTTATTTGAAAATTAAAATACGAAATGATACTTCAATTGAATCTCTCCTTTCAAAATCATACTGCAGTTCATATTTCATATTCATTTGTATCTAATGGATTAGAATGGTTCTTTCTAATACTACCTGGAGTGTAATTTATCCTATCTCCTTTAAAGGTTAATATTTTACCTTCATTTAATTATAGTTTCACTATCAGACTAGACGTGCAATCAAAGTTATTCAACTTAAACAGTTCTTCATAAAGTCCAAATATTCTATAAGAGGAACAGACAAATTTAGGCAGGGTTAGTTTACAACGTAAAATATACTTTTCTGTGTATTAATTCCTCAGTCTTCAAATCTTTGAACAAAATTCAATTATGGACTAAATCCCATTAGCTCAATATCAATATTGAATCACACTCATTCAGCACCTGTATACTGACAAGTTGTCAATAATGAGCAGTATGAAAAAAAAAGATAAAGTCTTCAGAATTCAACAAATGTTAAGTATGACAGTCTAAATTTTTATATATATATATATTATTGGTTTGCAGTAAAACAATCTTGGAATGCTCATAATTTGTGATGTGCAATGTAATATATATTGCAATATTAAAATAAAGAAAAACAACTGTAGCAGATAATATTTATTAGATTATAACTTAATAAAATAACAAATAATAAAATAATACTGTCTAACCTGGGTTAATTTTAAAGATAATATATACTCAGATTGAAGAAAATAAAGTACGGGTAAAGTATGACAATAATGTTTCATAAAATATGAAAATACATTCAATGCTTAGGCAGTGCTTGAATCAAGCATATAAGAAAAGTCTTTTATTTGCCAATATTAAAATTGGAAGACTTTTATAGAGTTTAATTTTGAGAAAGATGGAGGAAATTAATTTTTTTGATTATCAGGAAAAAAAATATAAGCTAAACCAAATGTATGATAGAACATGGCAACAGAAATTTAAAAAATGGTATTACTTCAGGAATTTTAATGTATCTTTTTACAATTCAGTTGAAAATTAGTTGGATCAACATGATGATTTATTTTTATTTTTTTTTAACCTCAGAATTTCCCCCACAAATTAATAGCCTGACTTCATTTGCTTTGTGGTCTTACTCAGATACAAATTTTCAGTGTCTTAATTTCTTCAAATTAAGTATTGTTTCTCAGCCTTGTTGCCATTGATATTCTTTGTTATATGTTTATTGTTTTTGATGTGTGGAGTTATTCTGTGCATTGCTTAACAAAATTCCTGGTCTCCACCCACTAGATGCTACTTTCCCCTACCCATCATTGTGACAACCAAAATATATCTCCAAATATTGCCCAGTTTTCCTAGGGGAGCAAACTCATCACTGTTGGAAACTGCTCATCCATAAGATGGCGGACTTTTGTACCCTACTTAATTCTACATCCTACATTTGTTGTGAAAAGTAAACATTTCATTAGTATCTGGATCAAGGGATTAGGAGAAATAATAGTGTAGCATATATAGTATAGTTTCATGCATGTAGAAAATGACCCAGACATGTACTCTTATGATTTTATTTAGGGCCCTGTTTTATTCAATAAAAGTGACTGAAATCAGCTGAATTCCGTGGTACATTCATGTAATTACAGTTATTCAGGAGACTAAGGCAGGAAAATTGCTTGAGGGCAAGTACAAGACCCAACCTGGGAAAAATATCAAGACAGGGTCTTACAAATAAATCAAGGTATTTAACAATAATACTCAAGGTCCTTCCTGTTCCTAAATTTTAATGTATATTCTCACAATTCAGTTGAAAATTAGTTTCTAGAACAATGTGATTTTTTTACTTCAGAATTTTTAAGGACTGATTATTTCAGTCTATATGAATGCCTATTGCTTATCAAATTAATAGAAAACATCACTGCAGGTGACTAAAATAAAATGAATGTAAATCATAGTTTTAAATTATTCTACATAAATAAATAGGAAAATGAAAATACATATTTTTCTGACATAATTTATGGGGAGGAAAGACATATATGTATTATTCACAAGTTTATAATAACATTTATCATTAAGTAAGAATGCACAAAACCTGTTAATAATTATAAGCAAGTTGAAAACATTGATATTGGTAGACATATTTACTCCCCTGAAACATTGTAGGTCATGTTTCAAATTATGTATATCAAGAAGAGGTGACACTTCTTACTTATTATGTCAAACAAAACCTGAACAACACAATAAGCAATATTGTGTTTCTTGTAATTTCAAGACTATTAAGATAACCTCAATTCATAATATGACAGGACACCAATATAACCCCAAGAAAGACAGAACATGTATAGTTTATCCCAAGTGAATAAAAATAGCTGCTATAATTTGGATTTTATTTGTCCCATACAGGTCCATTGTGGAGAAGGTTGACTTCCCAGGGGACTGTTGGCAGGTAGTGGATCCTTCAGAAGTGGGGCCTAGTGGGAGAACCTAAGGTCATTGAAGGCATGCCCTTAAAAGGGGTTGTGGGACCCTAATTCTTTCCTCTTCTTCCTCTTTTGCTTCCTGGCTATCAGGTGAGTATTTTTGTTGTCACACAGTCCTACTCTGATGTTCTTCCTTGCTATGAACCAAAAAGCATCAGGGCTAACTGTTCACAGTCAGTGAACCCTGAACCCACCAGCCCAAAATAAACCTTTTCTTTTTGTAAGTTAATATTTCCAGCTACTCATTTAAGTAACATGAAGCTACCGCACATTTTATCTGCTTATATGGAGCTAGAAAAGTTTTCTTCGCAAATTTTTCTTCAATCAGATTAAAAACTTTTCCTTATAGTGTGTGTGTGTGTGTGTGTGTGTGTGTGTGTGTGTGTGTATATATATATATATATATTATACATTATACATCTATGTTGATAATATATATGATTTTGATGAGAAAGTATATGTGTATACATACCTATAAATGAATAGATATAATTTACACAGATATAAGTGACACATACCTTTATAATTATATTCTCCAGACTGACAGTTCAGACTTGATGCCCATGTTGACAATCATACCTACCTATTCTCTGACACTTAAGTACTTTAACCCGTGTCTGCACTTCCAAATTCTATCATTTTTATTACACTAAGAAGCCCAGGGGCTAGGGATGTGGCTCAAGTGGTAGCGCGCTCGCCTGGCATGTGTGAGGCCCGGGTTCGATCCTCAGCACCACATACAAACAAAGATGTGTGTCCGCCGAAAACTAAAAAATAAATATTAAAATTCTCTCTCTCTCTCTCTCTCTCTCTCTCTCTCAGAAGAAGAAGAAGAAGAAGAAGAAGCAGCCCAGTTCCAGGGCAGTATCTCCAACCACCAACCTTGTCCTATGGTGGGCAGACACTGCTGAAATTCTCAATGACATCAGCATCCCAGTCACCTAGGCATTCCTTATCACAAGTATAAAGGGATTGTCTTCCTTCCTTCCCAAGGGACATAGCCCACTGTTAGGTTCTCTAGTATTACATAATTAAGCTTTTCTACCACAGTCACTTCTCCAAGTTATTTTACCCCTTTCTCAAAATGCTACTGAGAGAATGTCATAAAATCTGTCTTATTTATTTTATGCCAACACCATTTCCAAAGCTCAATGTCACTTTAAGCACCTGTGCCAGGATATCAAATCAAAAGAGAATGCTGCCATATTAGTAAACTCTTCCTTATCCAGCTGAATAATTAATACAGTGCTTCCATTACAAACTCATGCTTAGCTACTTTATGTCCTCCCAGTCCCTGCTAGTACTTAATTGCTAAATGTCATTTTGTTTTAAGTGAATTATCCTTTGATTTTGTTGCAAAGAGAGTATTTATCAACTTGGATTCTGACTGTAGATATTGAAAGCAAGTAAGGATTGATCCTGAGGAGAGTCAAAGTGACAAGAAAACATCTACCTAGATTAAGTCTTCACATTTTAATAAGGCAAACGAAGCTACTGTTCTCAAATAACAAAAATGTGTCTTCTTTGGCTAGCTTAGGTGTGTCAAGGGAATCTTGCTGTTTCAAGAATTTCAAATCTTTCCTAGATCTCTACTTGCCAAGATGGTGACCAAGGAGAGGTAATGGTATGGTTGCAGTCTGAATCTAATGGTCTGGGAAATGGGTGTCAGTGGTACAAGGCCTAGTCCAAGTCCAAATTCAAAGATAGGAGAAGACCAAATCCCAGCTTGATGACAATAAGGCAAGTGAGAGAATGTTTCCTTACTTAACACTTTTGTTCAATTTGGGCCATAAATGAATTGGATAAGACACACCAATATTATGGACTGAAATGTTCTTTCTTCATTTCTTCATCTACTAATCCAAATGTTAATGTCATCCAGAAACACTCACAGACATACCCAGAAATGATGATTAACCAAATACCTAGGCATTCTGACCCAGTCAAGCTTGTATGTTAACTTAATCATCATGAAGAGACCACTTCATTTGGGAATAGAAGTAGGATTTTGTACTCTATGACCAATGAAGGGTCTGAATCTAACACCCTATTTTGAATGTCTGCTTTCCAAGGCCATTCTTAATACCAATTATGTAATTCTGGATTCCTCAAAAAAGAAATCATTATATTGAAGAGCTATTTGCTCAGGATGATTTTGTCACTATTCACATTAATCAAGATATGAATCAGCCTAGATGTGCATCAGTGGATGAATGGATAAAATGTGATTATATATTCACAATTAAGCCATGAGAATGAGAGAAATTCTGATATTTATAACAACTTGGATGAACATGGAGGGCATTGTATTCAGTGAAATAACCAGGCACTGTAGTGCATAATCCTACCACATGACTACACAATTACACTTTTTGTGTGTGTGTGTGTGTGTGTGTGTGGTGTGGAGGATTAAACCCAGGACCTTGTGCATGTGAGACAAGCACTCTGCCAACTGAGTTACAACCCCAGCCCTCCCCAAATTAATCTTATAGAAATAAGGAGCAGAATGGAGGCTACCAGAGTCTAGAGCAATTGGAAGTGGAATGGGCTTTCGTTAAATGACAAAATCAGTTACTTAGAAGGAATAAGTTCAAGAGATCTATTGCATACCCTGATTAGTATAGTTAATAACAATAAATTGTATTCTTAAAAAATGCTAAAAAGAGAGGAAATGAAGTGCTCTTACATGAAAATTATGACCCATGGCATATTACACACATTAATTAGCTATAATTAATCATACCACAATGTTTATATATATTCCAAGACATCACGTTTTAAATGATAAATATATACAACTTTACCTATAAATTTAAAAGTAATAACCATAAGAAAACCTGGGATAAGACTTAGGTGCAAATAATTTATTTATGCAGTGGCCCTAGGAAATAGGAGGAGTATAAAAATTGAGGCAGAGAAGTGAGGAAAGTCAATGAAAGATCTGCTAATGAACAAGGTACTGCTGTAGGCAACTAGAATTTGATCCTTTTGGGGAATTCCTGAAATATTATGTAAAATAAAATAACTCAATTTTTACACTGAGATAAGAATTTTAGGTATTCATACACAAGCCTCCTTCCCTCATTAGTTGAGTATTCTTCTGTATTATTAACTGGCATTTCCAACTTGCCCTGAGAGAGGGCCTTCAGTACCCTCCTAGCTGAAAACAAGTAGATGACTTTAGGCAGAAAGGTACAGAAATAACTAGCAATAAGAGAATATATACATGTAACTTATGGGGTATCGAGTGGGGCTAATGCAATTTTGGCAAAAGACAGACAGCATTTCCCAAGGAATTCCTTTTTCCTTAACATTTAGTGAATTCAAAAGTAAAACTTTAGGATCAGAAAAATTTTTTAAAATAATAGGAAATCAAAACTTTTTTAATTGTTATACATGTACTCAATTTTTTTTTATTTCTTGTGTCAATTTGGCAATTTTATTTGCTCAGATTAAGATTATTTGTGTTGAATATGTCAAGCATGATATACTAAAAGACATTTTTCATTATGATTCTGGTGATATGGTATTTGTACATCTGGGTAAATACAGGAATTTCTGAAAGGATGGTAAATATTTTTGCTTTTATTTTTATTCTCCAGCAACTCTAGGAAGGACAGAAAGCAATGATACCCATGTCATGGGTAATTTGTTGCAACTAAACTTGCCTTTTGATCAAAGTTCTTTTTTTTTCCCTCTTGTTTTAAGGGCCAGAAGTGAATTAACTTTTTTACATAGAGGCTATCTACGATTTACAAGATTAGCAGATATTTTTTCTCTTTTCATTGCTCAGCTTACTTAGAGTGTAAGCTGAGAGGGAGCCGAGAGTAAATCATTGAATCAGAGAGGATTCATTAGGGACCTTGCCTTTAAGAGGGAGGTGTTGATTTGCATATTGTAAGTCTCCCATCTATTAAAGCTACATCCATGGTAGGCCTGTAAACATTATGCTTAGTAAATATTTCTAATATATATTTATTTCTAGTGCAAATGTGTTTTCTCAATTTATACACTATGTGTTGCAGAGGGTG
Organism: Marmota marmota marmota; assembly: GCF_001458135.2. NCBI lineage: Eukaryota > Metazoa > Chordata > Mammalia > Rodentia > Sciuridae > Marmota > Marmota marmota. The sequence goes on from NW_025999925.1 coordinate 12,069,505, forward strand.
TTGAAGAAAAAAGTATAGACCATAAGTAGACTTTAGGTCATTCCTGGCACTCCCAATTCCTAGAAGGATAAGCTTTTCATTCTCAACAAATACTTATATTCAATGAGTATGGAGTACCACCTAAACTATCAGGACAGATACATGTCTTGGGTCACTGACTAAAAAAAAAAAACTTTCTGGAGCAGGTGGGCCAGAAGAAATACTTAAGGAACAAAAATTAAAAACCTGTATGGAAAATCAGTGAGCATTATGCAGGATGATATCTGTAGAAAGTCTTCATTCATGATAATTCAGGTAACTTTCTGGTTAAAAAAGAAACATGCAATGATCAGTTACATGGTGATAGCACATGTCTTCAGCAGTTAATAATCATGTGGATCACTGGATCACTGATGTGAGTAACTAGTGTCATCTAATTTGATAAAAATATTCAATTCTTCCTGTGGATAATCCTACAGTTCCTACTTAACCATATCAACATCTAATACTACATGAGAAGAAAAGATACTTGAATGATAATAACTTTCAAATATTTTTTATCTTTGTATTTTGTGTCTAATAACAATGGAAAAAACAAGAATTTGGTCTTTTATCTTTTATTTTACATAGGCAAATCCACCAATTTCAAGGAGGATACAAACTATTTCTTTCATTAAAAATGGAGAAATTCAAATGGATGAGGAAGAGATGGGATAATAAATAAATTAGTATATTGTTCTTTCAAAACTAGTTTTATTTTCTTTAATTAGTTAATAAATACTAGTGAAACTAGACATACTTGTTTAATTTGTTGCCGCATTTCTTAGTCCACATATTTTACTGCACGTGCAGATTCTTCATTAATAAATATCAGAGTGACTTTCATTGAATAAAAAACTTACATATCAAAGTGGTTTTAGAATATTAGTAACATTAATCTGGAAAATAGCAAGAAAATCAAGGGTATAATATTTCTTCTTAGAACCACATATTATCTCCACATTTCATCCTACATAACATCGTAATCTGGATGAAGACAAGCTATGCATGTTATAAGATGCATTTTTCTATTCTGTGGAAATTATCCAATAACCATTTTCCTGCTTCTAAAATTATCTGTAAAATGCAAATTGACAAAATTCTTTATTTACATTTCAAAGACTGAAAAACAATGACAGGGTAGTTTCAAGCATTCTTTAGTAGAGTAGATTTCTTTCTAGTATTTTGTGCTGTTACTTTTAAGTACAATGTAACATCAGGTGATACATACTTGCTTTTCTCATTTATCAGATCTGTTAATGTTTTCTATATCTGCTAAGTGATATTCACTCATATACTACTCTTCCACATATCTATGTGCAAAGTAATTTATCTTTAATCATTTTACCATTTTATCCAGAAAATATATTGGATGTTTATTGTTCTTAGAAATTATTTTTTGTAAATGAAGGACATTCTTCTCACTTTTAATTATGTTGTCTCTTAGGAGTCACATTTTCCCTTGCCCAAACAGTAGAAATTCTTGTTCTCAAGGTACCATATGTTTGTCACCAATTTTTTTTTTATTTCTTCACATTTGTTTAATATGTCTATAGTGTTGTGAATAGTAAACAAATTACATTTTGCCATGTAAGTTTGAATTATAAACCTGTAAGCAAACATTCATGAGAAACCACTTTATCTTTTACTATAAAATCAACATCTTTCTAGAGGAAATGAATAATTTCCCGGTAATTGTCCTAGAAAATAAAAAGCTATTTTACATGTATTTTACTCTCATCATATAAATAAAGTATTACAGATTCAGAATGAGAGACTTAGCTCCTTTTTTATTGATTCTGGAATATTTTTAACTTGAATGATTATAGCTTATTCATTTACATGTATGATATTATATGTATGTGTTGATATAATTTTATATTTTATATTATATGTATGTGTTTCACCTATTTTAATCTCATACATGTTTCTATAATTGTGTTATTATTTAAGTTAAAAGTTATTATTAGTAATATTTAATAAAGAGTTCTTTCTCTCATCCTCTTCCCTATATACTTATGCACAAACACACATACATATCAAATATTTTAAAGAATCCTAACTTTTCTGTTACATAAGATAATTGGTTATGATGAATATAGTATATTTCTAATCAGAAAATATACTCATTGCCACATATACATACAAATATTTTTGTTTCAAGTAATAAAATTTTAACTTAAAGTAGCTTATTTTTATCTGGAAATCAATTTTCTGACACAACACAAAGAAAAGAGAAAACATGTGAAAACAGGAGATGGTTCTTCCTTGTATGTGGTCTCGGTGTGAAGTAAATGCTTAAACTGTTACCCTTATGAGAACAGCTGCTATCTAATGACTTACTGATTATATATTGTGACAGCATGAATCCATATCAACAAAACATGTATATTCAGATATGTCCCCTTATACTCATACACCTTTCTCATGCTTCCTATAACAGAATTCTAGCAGGCATCTTCTCTGATATCCAAAGGATGCTCAAAAGCCCATAATAATTCATGTTAATGGCAAAGAAAAGGGTTCACCAAACCATCTTCATTCTTTCAGATATATCCAGTCCTGAAAGTCTGTGGTACTCAGTGGAACTTAAGAGGGATAGAACTTAATCACACCAATGGTATCTGACCACTCCTCAGAGTCCTTGAAGCTTAGTGTACTTATAACTGGTTTGTACAAATCATATCAAAACTTTATTCTTTGCAAAACCACAGAGTGAAGAAAGACATCAAGGTAAATGTATCAAAGGATGTAAGGCTTAAGACTATTTACATATAAAGAATTGAATAGATATAAAGTAATATTCAGTGAGCCATAAATGACTTAGGAGTAAAGGTTTGGTTTCTTTAAAATTGAGCAGAAATAACTCTGGTTTTAATAATTTTTGAATCTTTGGCTTAAATATATTTATCATTTTCTGGTTAGTAAATCAAATTTTAATAATGAGATTGAATATCCTAGATATTTGTAGAAACTTTGTCTGCTCATTAGTGTGAATTTCATTCACATTTTACATGTAAATATAGTAGATATTAGAAAGTTTTCAGTTGCATACAATAAATATATACCTCAGATATTACATGATCTTAAATAAACATTTTTGGCAGTTTTAAAAATTTTTAAGATAATTTCTAATTATTTGTTTAATTTACCTGATAACAGCATTTCAGAAGTATATTTGAATTGACTGCTCATGGCAGTTTTAGTAAAAAAAAAAGGGGGGGGGGGCAATTTGAAATACAAAATATTTAGAAATCCTATAAGAACATAAGGAATAGAATATGAGAACTCTGAATAATCTATGGTACAGGAAATGTATTATATAATTTTACAAATAATGTAATCAAAATGATATGACTCCTATATATGAGTATAATAATATAATATGAAACATTATAGTGATTGATTCAGTATTATACCTAGGTATACAAATAGAATTGGTACATGTTAGACAAACAGTGTAATTGTTGTCTTCTGCTTGAAATCTCATGTCTCTTGAAGCTAAAGGGAGTTCAGAATACACTAAATAATATGTTTAAAGCATTTAGAAAATAATCTCAATAAGGATCCAAGATGGCAGGGCGGAGGAAAGCAACATTCTCTGTCACCCTGTGACCTGGATTTCAACTAGTGGGAATACTGCTTTTCTGAGAGTGAGAGAGGACCCCTACACAGCTGCTCTAGTGCAGAAATCTCCAGTGCTGTGTTCACAACAGAGCTTCAGGCCATAGCATTAGAGCAAGACTCCCAGCTCCTGACACCCAGTTCCTAACTACTAGCCCACTCAGGGCTTGCTAGTGCCTTAGCAGGTTCACCACATCAGCACTGGCCCAGAACTCCCAGATGCCACTCCACTCACACACTGGACACTCAATAGCTACCTACCCAGAGGAACTCCAGTTGCCACTCCCATCTACCAGCATGGGGCTCCCCCTGCTGCCTCCATTGTGCCACTCACCAGCTACTGCCATAGTCCTCTGCAGGCGGTAGTCTGCCTTCACCTGGGGATATCCCACAGGCTGTGAAGACAGCCAACACCCGCAAAAGTGCACGCCACAGAGCTCATATCTAAACACATCACACAACTATATATGGCACAACCCCATCACCCGACCCAACACCCCAGTGCTGGAAGCGACCCGCCTCCACCTGCCACACCTTCATTGGTTGGGGCAGCTCCAAGACTGGAACTCCAGCTGGCCAGGCTCCAGGTTTCCAACTCCCCCCTCTCCCCAGCAGCCGGTAATCCAGCACACTAATTGCCCAACACAAAAGAGCTCTCAGTGGAATGGGTGTACAGTGCAACAAGGGCTCTGCCCACGGGAGCCTCAGTGAGAGAGTTCCTTAATTGGAAACTAGTAAAGGAGAGGGAGAGGGTGCAACAGTTTGGAGATTAACAGAGAGACCATGAACTGGGAAATCTACAGGTATGATAGGGAGAAAGGACACCACGCTCAATTCATACCACTGGACCCAAAAAGAGACCCTTGAGGTGCAGTTTCCCTTCAGGAACTGGCAGGTGCCACACTTCATTTTTAGATGCCCTGCACCAGGACCAGCCTTCCCACACTGGTTACCTTCACCATCCTGAGGGCAGAGATACCAGCTAACAAGACAACCCCACTTATTGGATGAGAAGGGAAGCAGGAAAGATACTGATCTCACTGAAACAATTAATAATCCTGGTTTCTTCCTTTGAGATATTTTTTTTCTCTTTCTCTTCTCCCCCTCTATTCTCCCACCCTCATATCCCCAACATATGTGAAACCAAGCACTTTTCATGAATTAGTATTTTGAGGACTGGGATGTCTGAATAGTTTATAATACTTGTGTTGTATATGCATTTTTTTTCTCTTTTCCTAGAATTTTTACTATTTTAACATACTTTATTTTCCTTTTTTAATTGCTTTTTTTTTAAAAAAAATACATGACAATGGAGTGCATCACAATTTTTATTACAAATACAGATCACAATTTTTCATATCTCTGTTTGTATATAAAGTATGTTCACACTAATTCATGTCTTCATACATATATTTGGATAATGATGTCCATCACATTCCACCATCATAGATAACCTCCTGCCCCCTCCCTTCCCCTCCAATTGCTCTGCCCTGTCTAGAGTTCATCTATTCCTCCCATGCTCCCTCTTCCTACCGCACTATGAGTCAACCACCTTATATTGGAGAAAACATTCGTCATTTGTTTTTTGGGGGATTGGCTAACTTCACTTAACATTTCTTCTCAAACTGCATCCATTTACCTGCAAATGCTGTGATTTTTTTCTCTTTTATTGCTGAGTAATATTCCATTGCGTAAATATGCCACATTTGTTTTATGTACTCTATTGTCTTCCCACATACTTCTCTACCCAGAAGTACTTCCTATTTATTCTGCTACTAACCTTCTTCATAAGATTTCTCTTTCACACTTCTTAAGGTATATTAACTCTATATCCTCACATCCTACCTCCTCAACATATCATCCTACACCTCACTCCCAGTTCATTGTCCATTGTTTAAAACTGTAAACCCTTTTACAAACCTACTGATTATATTATAGATAATAATCAAATTCAACATTTCTGTACATTGTGACCAAACTATAAACATCTTAATAGCAACAAATTGTTTATAAGTGGTATATTGTTTATATTGGGATCTTTTAACATTGTCCTTCCCCACAAAGGAGAAGTATTGGAACACTACAGGAACACAATAAGCATATAGGATAAAACAGTAATGCCTTGGACCCACAGCACTAGAAGGGAAGATACACAAGCAACATGAATAGACAAGGGAAAAAGTGCCCCAAACAAATCAATATATCCCATTATTAGAATCCATGGCCAGCACAGAAGAAGATATGACAGAGATGCAGTTCAGAATGTAAAGACTTAAAGTGTTCTGTGAATTAAGGATGACATAAGAGTGCAAATACAGGCAGCAAAAGATTGTTTTGAAAAAGAGCTTCATGAACAAATACAGGAAGCAAAAGATTACTTCAAAAGGGAGATAGAAGTTCTAAAAAAAAAAACAGGAATCCTTGAGATGAAAGAAACAATAAACCAAATTAGAGGTTCAATTGAAAGCATCACCAACAGAGTAGAACACTTGGAAGACAGAACCTCACACAATGAAGACAAACTATATAGACCACAGAGTGAAAGTGATAAAAAAGAAATGAGAAAAACATTCAAGAAATATGGAATAACATAAAAGACCAAATTTAAGAGTTTTGGGGATAGAGGAAGGCATAGAGTTCCAAGCTAAATGAATGAACAATCTATTCAATGAAATAATATTATAATTTTTTTTCCAAACATGAAGAATGAACTGGAAAACCAAATTCAAGAAGCTTATAAGAAGCCAAGTGTTCAAAATAACAACAGAGCCACACCAAGGTACATTATAATGAAAATTCCCAAAATACAGAATAAGGAGAGAATATTAAAAGCTGCAAGAGAAAGAAGAGAAAGGAATCAAATTACATATAGGGGAAAACCAATTAAGATAACTGTAGATATTTCAATCCACACCCTGAAAGCTAGAAGATGCTGGAACAACATACATCAAGCTCTGAAAGAAAGAAAATAGATGCCAATCAAGAATCTTATATCCAGCAGAATTATATTTGTATTTGATGATGAAATAAAAACCTTCCATGATAAACAAAAGTTAAAAGAATTTACAGCAAGAAAATCAACACTACAAAACTTTCTTGACAAAAAAATATTCATGAGAAGGAAATGAAAAACAACAATGAAAATCAACAGAGGGAGGTATTACAATAATCAAAGGAGAAACCAAGTCAAGTCAAATACAAAAATGGCTGGGAATGTAAGTCATGACTCAATAATAAACCTGAATATTAATGGCATAAACTCATCAATAAAAAGACATAGGCTATCAGATTGGATTTAAATAAAAACCTAACAGTATGCTGCCTCCAGGAGACTCAGCTCTTATGAAAAGACATACACAGAATAAAGGTCAAAGGTTGGGGAAAATCATATCATTCAAATGGACTGCAGAAGTTAGTAGGTGTTTCCATCCTCATATCAAATAAAGTGGACTTCAAGCTACAGTTAATCAAAAGGGATAAAGTAGGACATTTCATACTGCTCAGAGGAATCATACACCAACAAGACTTAACAATAATAAATATATATGCCCCCCAAATGGAGCATATATATTCATCAAACAAATTCTTCTCAAGTTCAAGAGTCAAATTGACCACAACACAATAATTCTAAGTGACTTGAACACACCTCTCTCACCACTGGATAGATCTTCCAAACAGGAGCTGAACAAAGAAACTATAGAACTCAATAATACAATCAATAACTTAGACTTAACTGACATATAGAGAATATTTCATCCTTAAATGATAGAATACACTTTTTTTCTTAACAACACATAGATCCTTCTGCAAATTGGTAATATGCTTTGTCACAAAGCAACTCTTAGCAAATATAAAAAAGTAGACTACCCTAAATTCTATCCAATTATAATGGAATTAAATTACAAATCAATGAAAAATGAGAAATAAAAACTACCCTAACACTTGGAGACTAAATAATATGCTACTGAATGAACAATGGGTTACAGGAGACATCAAGGAGGAGATTTAAAAAATTTTAGAAGTGAATGACAATACAGATACAACATATCAAAATCTCTGGGACACTAAGAAGGAAGTTCTAAGAGGAAAGTTCATTGTATTGGGTTCATTCCTTAAAAGAAGAAAAAGTCAACAAATAAATGACTTAACATTACATCTCAAAACACTAGAAAGAGAAAAACAAATCAAGATCAAAAGCAGTAGAAGGAAGAAAATAATTAAAATTAGAGCCGAAATAAATGAAATCAAAACAAAAGAAACAATTGAAAATTGACAGAACAAAAATTAATTCTTTAAAAAAATAAATAAAATTGGTAGACCCTTAGCTACACTAATGAACAGAAAGAGAGAGAAAACTCAAATTATTAACATGCATGATGAAAAACATAATATCCCCACAGACACTACAGAAATACAGAAGATAATTAGAAATTATTTTGAAAACTTGTACCCCAATAAAATAGAAAATATTGAAAGCATTGACAAATTTCATCAGGCATATGATTTTCCTAAATTTAATCAGGATGATATACACAATTTAAACAGACCAATATCAAATGACAAAATAGAAGATGCCATCAGAAGCCTACCAACCAAGAAGAGTCCAGGACCAAATGGATACACAGCCAAGATTTACAAGACCTTTAAAGAAGAACTAATACCAATATTCTTCCATTTATTTCAGCACGAATCATTAGGGTATATAAAGAACTTAAAAAGCTAATCAGTAACAAAACAAATAACCCAATCAATAAATGGGCCAAGGAACTGAACAGACACCTCTCAGAAGATGATATATAGTCAATCAACAAATATATGAAAAAATGTTCATCATCTCTTGCAATTAGAGAAATGCAAATCAAAACTATTCTAAGATTTCCTCTCACTCCAGTCAGAATGATAACTATTAAGAGTACAACAAAAATAAGTGTTTTGGCTAGGATGTGGCCACAAAAGGTATACTCACACACTGCTGGTGGGACTGCAAATTGGTGCAACCAATAGGGAAAACAGTATGGAGATTTCTTGGAAAATTGGGAATGGAACCACCATTTGACCCAGTTATCCCTCTCCTTGATCTACACCCAAAGGACTTAAAAACAGCATACTACAGGAACATAGTCATATCAATGTTTATAGCAGCACAATTCACAATAGCTAAACTCTGGAACCAACCTAGATGCCCTCAATAGATGAATGGATAAAAAAAGTGGCATATATACACAATGGAATATTACTTAGCAATAAAAGAGAATAAAATCATGGCATTTGCAGGTAAATGGATGCAGTTGGAGAAGATAATGCTAAGTGAAGTGAGCCAATCTGAAAAAAACCAAAAGCCAAATGTTTTCTCTGATATAAGGAAGCTGATTCATAGTGAGGTAGGGTGGGGGAGTGTGGGAGGAATAGATGAGCTCTAGATAGTGCAGAGGGGTGGGAGTGAATGGGATAGGGTATGGGGTTTGAAATGATGGTGGAATGTGATGGACATTATTATCAAAAGTACATGTATACAAACATGAATTGGTGTGAATATACTTTGCATACAACCAGAGATATGAAACACACACACACACATACACACATACACACACACACATATTAATGTTCATGCTATCTGATAGATACAGCTTAATGTAATTCATGTTGGAAATACAGTCTAAAATTATATATAAAGATGACTAATAAAATTCCCACAAGTTTTATGTTGTAAAAAATCTAATTTAAATTTTCTTATGTTGAAGTTTTTCCCACCTTTCCCATCATAAGTAATGTGTGTTTGTTTTCTTTCATTGTACATTTTATTATTTTTACTTTAATGACTAAATGCTTTTAAATGAATTATGAAGGTCAGACATCTTTCTAATTTTGATTTTTGTCCTAATTTTTCCTACCAATGTTCAAAGTTATATTTTCCTCAGTCAGTTTGTACTGTCTTCTCTATCTAAGTAGCTCCTAAATGTCTGCACACGGACTTGATTTCTTACTATGATTTAGAACAATTGCTGTAGAGGGTTGTTTTGCATGTCCTCAAGTTCTACAGATTTGAGAACATAGAAAATCCTTCAGAGTTCAATAAAATGAATGTGTTTCTAACGGGGAAGAGTAGATAACATATTATAATTTTAAAGTAATTAATTACCTGGCTAATCATTGAAAATTTGAATGATAATTGCCATCATTTAATGATTATTCTTATAGGATAATGCAATGAATAATGTATAGAACATTATTTTCTAAATATCTTTTATTAGGTATAGAAGTGAGCAAGATCTAGAGAATAAGTTTTATACAGAGTTAATTATAGAAAAATAAAAATACCTTCACAGAAAAATAGCATGTAATTTAATGAGTATTATTAAGAGTCGTGTCTAAAAAAGTAATTTTTTTCTGAAGTATTAAGTATTAAATATAATACTTCAGAATTTAATCTTAAGATTTTATAAAGTCCTAGAGTATGTGGCATAAATGTTATGTTACATCTTTCTTTCAAAAAAAGATATTTTAACACATTTTTATGGGGAAAGCCACTGTAAATTCTGTATTAAATCAGATAAATGATGGCATTTGACATTGTATCCTCTTGTTGTCAACAACTCAGACCAGCAATGTCCAAGTTATTAGCTTTTAAGTCCCAATGGGGAGTTTTAAGATTACTGTATTGATTAATGTAAGTTAGATCATTTATCATCTGTATTTAGGACCCTAGATTTTCCCTTCTACAAATTGAAAAGCCATTGTCTACAAAAGATATGAGAAAAAAGAGACTCTTAATATAAACACACAGAACATAGCTTAAACTTCTCAGATGGACTATATTTTTTACACTTTCACTTTTTTACCATCGTTTTTGAATTTATTTATCTGTCTTGTGTGTATTTGAAATAGTACCATGATTCCAAATGGCCAACATACTAAAGTGTTGAAAGGTGTCAACTTCCTTTACCTTTCCTTATTATGACCACTTCCTGCCTATCCTTTCATGGGAAAACACACACACACACAAACACACACACACACAGTTCCCTAGTCTTTAGTTTGTCCTTTTGTTTCTTTATATAGAAATAAACAGTACTGATTATTTTGATAAGTGTTACTCGTTTTTTCTCTTTTTCAGTATTTTGTAATTAGAAACAATGCTGCAATGCAAAAGCAAGTTGTATTTTAATGTTGATGAATATTTAGGGTAGATTCATATAAGAGTTGCTAAAACAAAAGTAAATGCACATCTGCTTTTAACAATGTGTTGTCAAATTCCATTCATAAATTTCTAACAATCTATATTTCCACTGGCTTAAAAGGCTTAGTCCCAGCTATTTGCTGAGAAAGCATTTTGTTATAGATATTCAATTTTCCAACGCAATAAATAAGAAATGTAATTTGAGCTGAAAGAAAGATGGTGGTATAGAAATATTGCTTTCCTGGATGTTCAATGGTGTAAAACCAAGAAAAGCAGACAGGCAGATTTTCAGCCAGGTGGGTAAAAGAACAAAAACTAGGGGGAACCTTACTGGAATTGAATACTGGACACTCAAAACAGACTGCAGACTCAAGGGATTGAATATAATGAAATAAGAAGAAATGCCTTGGCAGTGACTGAAGGCACAAGGCAAAACAGTTACTCCATGAATGCAATAAAGTGATAAGGGAACTAAAGGAACCTACATATGCAGGGAGACTAAGGAGTGTCTGGGTACTGAGAGTTTAAAGGTCAAAGACAGTTCCTGACTAAATAGTAAGGTGCACTGCACAATATCTTTTTACTGGAAAGAAACCACACTTCTCCTGGTGGCAAGCAGAGGACAGAGGAAGGAATCATTTTTCAGCTGTGGTGCAGAGGTAAACAGCCAATGGAGCCTGTTTCTGAAGACTCAAGTCTGGCCTGAAAACCAAGTCAGACCAATGCATGCTGGACAACAGAGCGTACCTAAGTAACCAGGAGAAAATCAAGAATGGACAGAGTTTTACACAGGCGAATATAGTCATGGAAACCCACCTTGATCTTCTGTTCCCATTTTTAAATCTGGCTGCTTCATGACTGGCCAAGAGAGTAGCTTCTGAATGCAAATTCAAAAGGGTGAGGTCTGTAGAGATTGACATTGGATAATGAATCCGAAACTAGGAATTGTGGGATTCACCCTTGACTTTAGTGGGCTAAGAATTGACTCCTCTACCACGAGAGTGGAACCCAAAGGAGATCCCTGTGGTGTAGTCTACCAGCTTGGACCAGCAATTGCTGGCCATGGAGGCGCACTGATTTAAAATCTTCAGACCAATTGGCATTCAGAAAAGACCCTGGAGCATGCACAAACCTAAACCCTGCCACTAGGAATTCTGTTTCCAAGATTAACCCTCTCACACAAGTCACCCCACCCTGAGGATGGAGCAAACATTACACTTCAAACCTAACACTATGGAAAAGGGAAATTGAAAAAAATTTCTGACTTCAACAAAAACAATTCTTTACCTAACTTTTTATCAAGATTTTTTTTCCCCACTCTCATATTTCTACCATTTTTGAAAGCAATAATTTTTAGGCATATATTTATTGAGGACTAGGATTTCTGATTAATATATTTAGTTTTGTTTTATATTCTGTTATTTTTACTTTTTTCTATTTTTAATTTTTAAAATTTTTATTTTATATAATTTTTCCGCTCACTTATCTCTTCCCCTGATTCTCTTTCTCTCTTTTATCCTGCTAATGGCCAACCTCTATTTTTCCCTCTTTCACTCTTTCTTTTTTTACTTCTTTAGTCTCTGCTCCTTCCTCATAATCATCATATCCTACATCACTTCTGTTCTCACCTTGTCCAACATTTGAAACTATAAACCCTTTTGCAAACTTACTTTTTAAAATTGTATATAATAACTGAAAATATCATTTTTGTTTATTACAACAAAATAATAGGTGTCTTAGCAGGAGACAATTGGTTTAAAGCTGTACATTGCTTACATTGGTTACTGTTATTATTTGTCTCCCCCTTAAAAGCAAGGTATTGGATTCCTTCAGGGACACTATAAGTCTATAGGCTAGAAAAGGTATTGCCTCAGATCCATAGTGCTAGATGAATAGAAATATCAAAAAGGAAGGAAAAGAATTACCTCAAACAAACCAACATGCTCCAATAATTGAATCCATTGACACCACAGTGGAAGAAATGTCAGAGAAGGAGTTCAGAATGTACATAGTTAAACTGACTCATGAGGCAAAGGATGTTGTAAGGAGTGAAATCAGAGCGAAAATACAGGAGGTCAAGTATCACTTCAATAAAGAGATAAATATTCTAAAAAGAAATCAAACAGAAATACTCAAAAGGAAGGAATCAATAAACCAAATGGAAAATTCAATGAAAAGCATGACCAACAGACTAGACCACTAGGAAGGCAGAGTTTCAGGCAATGAAGACAAAATATATAATCTTAAAAATAAAGTTGATCATGGAGAAAATATATTAAAAGATTATGAACAGAACTTCTGAGAAATATGGGTTAACATGAAAAGACTAAATTTACAACCTAGAGATGAGACACAAAGATACAAACTGAAGGAATGCACAATCTTTTCCATGAGATAGTTTCAGAAGATTTCCCAAACCCAAACAAGAAAATGGAAAATCAAATACAGGAAGCTTAAAGGACCCCAAATATACAAAATCACAACAGAACTACACTAAGGAATATTATTATGAAAATTCCTAACATACTTATTAAGGATAGAATTTTAAAGACTGCCAGAGAAAAATATCAGATTATATTTAGAAGGAAACCAAATCAGATCTCAGCTCATTTCTCTACCCAGACCATCAAAGTTAGGAGGTCCTGGAATAACATACCAAACTCTGAAAGAAAATGGCTGCCAACCAAATTAGAGATCAATGATAAAATTATAAATAGTAGCTACTATTTCACCTGGAGACAAAATGATGCACTATTGAATGACCAATGAATAGCAGAAGAAATCAGGAAAATAAAAAAAAAATACTTGAGGTAAATGAGAATAGGAATACAATATACTGAAATCTTTGGGACCACTACAAAGACAGACCTAAGAGGAAAGTTAATTGCATTGAGCTCAGTTATTACAAGTATAGAAAAACACCAAATAAACAACCTAACATTACATTTAAAAGCCCTACAAAAAGAAAAAAAAATCAACACCAAAAGCAGAAGACAGGATATAATTAAAATTAGAGCTGAAAGCAATGAAATGGAAACAAAAGAAACAATTCAAAAAATCAACAGAACAAAAAGTTGGTTCTTGAAAAAAATTTTAAAAAGTTGATAAACACTTAGCCACACTAACAAAAAGAAAGAGAAAGAAATCTCCAATTACTAAAATTCATGATGAAAAAGAAAAATCATGTTGGATAGTACTGAAATACAGATGATAATCAGAAACTCTTTTGAAAATTTATACTCTAATGAAATAGAAAATGGTGAAGACATAAAAAATCTAGAGACATAAATCAACCCAAACTTATTAAGGAAGACATAGAAAAATTAAACATATCAATTTCAAGCAATGAAATTGAAGACATCACCAAAAGACTACCAACAAAGAAAAGCTCAGAACCGGACAGATTTTTAACTGAATGCTACCAGATTTTCAAAGAAGAACTAACATCAATCCTCCTCAAATTATCCCATAAAATAGAAAATGAGGAAACCCTACCAAACTCATTCTAGTATCACCCTGATACCAAAACCAGACAAAGACATGTCAAAGAAAGAAAACTTCAGACCAATATCCCTTGTGAACATAGAGGCAAAAATTCTTAATACTGGCACATCACATATAAAAACATATTTAAAGATAATACACCATGATCAAGTGGTGTTCATTCCAGGGTTGCAAGGGTAGTTCAACATACAGAAATAAAAAAATGTAATTCATCACATCAATAAACTTAAAGAGTCACATGATTATCTCAATAGATGCAGAAAAATCATTTGATAACATACAACATCTGTTCATGCTTAAAACATTGGTAAAACTAGGGATAGTAGGATTATAATTCAACATTGTATAAACTATATATGCTAAACCTAAGGCCAACTGCCGCAGTCTGGCTGTAGCAGAATAATCGGGGGGTGACGAATAACTTGTGTACGTTGATACAGCAGGAGTAGGAGCCATTTATTGCAGGACAGGAGCAGTATTTATACATTCCACACAGCTTATCTAATTAACATAAACTAGATACATCAGTCAACCAATCAGGAATCTCTACACTTAATGGCTTGGTTTTGTTACTTCTCAAACCACTCCCTCTGGCATTTTGCCAGGCACCATCCAGACTTGTTTACGAACTCTAACATTCCCCTGGCAAAATGCCAGGTGTTATTTTGACTTGTTTACAGACTCCAACACAGCCGGACTGCGGCAGCCAACATCATTCTAAATGGAGAAAAATTGAAAACAATCCTTCTAAAAACTGGAAAAATACAAGGATGTCCTCTTTCACCACTTCTATTCAACATTTCCTTGAAATTCTAGCCAACACAACACAATTTAATTTCTTAATTAAAGGGATACAAATAAGGAAAAAAGAACTCAAATTATCACTATCTGATAATGACATGATTCTATATGTAGAAGACATACAAAACTGCATCAGAAAACTTTTGGAACTCCTAAAGGAATTCAGCAAAGTAGTACGATATAAAATTAACACCAATAAATCAATTGCGCTCTTATACATCTGTGATGAATTTATTGAAAAAGAAATTAGAAAAACTACCCCATTCACAATATCCTCAAAAAAAAATACTGAGAGTCAAACAAATGAGGTGAAAGAATTCTACAATGAAATCCACAGAACACTAAAGAAAGAAATTGAAGAAGATCTTAGAAGATGGAAAGATCTCTCATGCACTTGGATAGGCAGAATTAACATCTTCAAAATGACCATACTACCAAAAACGCTATGCAAATTAATGGTATTCCTAGTAAAATCCCAGTGACATTCTTTATAGAACTGGAAAAAGAAATCATGAAATTTATTTGTAAAAATAAGATACACAGAATAGCCAAGGCAGTACTTCACAAGAAAAGTGAAGCAGGAGGCATCACACCACCAGACCTTAAAATTATACTACAGAGCTACAATAACAAAAATGGCATGATATTGGCACCTGAATAGACATGCAGACCAATGGTACATAATAAAGGACACAGATACAAACCCACATAAATACAATTATCTCATACTAGACAAAGGCACCAAAAACATACAATGGTGAAAAGAGCTTCTTTAACAAGTGGTGCTGGGAAAACTGGAAATCCATATGTAGCAAAATGAAGCTAAACCACTATCTCTCACCATGCAAAAAACTTAACTCAAAGTGGATTACAGACTTAGGCTTTAGACCAGAGACCCTGTGCCTACTAGGCCCAAATCTATATCATGTGAGCTTAGTAAATGACTTCCTTAACAAGACTTTTAAAGTGCAAGAATTAAAATCAGGAATCAATAAATGGGATAGAATCAAACTGAAAACCTTCTCACACCAAGGGAAACAATCAAGAATGTGAAGAGAGAGCCTATATAATATGATAAAATCTTTGCTATCTTATCTCAGATAGAGCATATATCTCCAGGATAAAAGAACACACACACACACACACACACACACACACACACACACAAATATCAGCAAAAATCCCCAAACAACCCAATGAACAAATGGGCAAAAGAACTGAAGAGGAACTTCACAGAATAAGAAATACAATTGGTCAACAAATAGATGAGAAAAGTATTCAACATCACTAGCAGTTAAAAATAATGCAAATTTAAACTACATCCAGATTTCATCTCACCTCAGTCAGAATGGCAATTATCAGGAATATAAGTAACAATGTTGTTGAGGATGTGGGGGAAAAGGTACACTCATACATTGCTTGTAGAACTGCAAATTAGTGTGATCACTCTGGAAAGCAGTATGGAGATTCCTCAGAAAACTTGAAATGGAACTACCATTTGACCAGTTATCCCACTCCTCCATTTATACCCAAAGGACTGAAAATCAGCATTCTCTAGTAATGCAGCCACATCAATATTTATAGCACCTCAATTCACAATAGTAAACTATGGAACCAGCCTAGGTGCCCTTCAACAGATAAATCAATAAAGAAAATATGGTAGGTATACACAATGAAATACTACTTAGCCATAAAGAGAAATGAAATTATGGCATTTGCTGGTAAACAGATGGAACTGGTAAGTGAAATAAGCCAATCCTGCTAAGTGAAATAAGCCAATCCAAAAAACCAAGGCTGATATGTGGATGCTAACTCACAATAAGGGGGAAGGGTAGGGAAAAAAATAGAAGTACTTTAGATTAGACAAAGGGTAATGAGCAGAAGGGAGGGAGAATGAGATTAGGAAAGACAGTCTTATGAATCAGACATTACTTTCTTATGTTCATATATGATTACACTACCTGTGAAATTCTACATCATGTGCAGCCAGAAAAAATGAGAAGTTATACTCCATATATGTATAATATGTCAAACATACTGTCATATATAAATAATAAGAACTAATAAAAATATAAAAAATATAATCTAAGTATAGTTTTAAATTTATGTTTTATTGTAAGATTGAGATAATTTTTTTAATGTATTTAAGGACCACTTAAGTAAGGGTTTTTTGGGGGGCCAGTTTTTTCACTTCTTTTATGTCCTCCCCTTATATCAATCATAATTCATTTTCCTAAAAAAAATCTTGCAACATTCATAAGAATTTTATACACTCATTATATATTAGGAATGTTGCTAGCTTTTTCTGTATATGTTCTTGTAGTTTTCCAGGGTTTTTTTTTCCATGTTTTTATCATCACACAATACAATTGGCCCTTATGCTGCATGCTTCTGGCATTTGAGCACAGTGTGGATTTATTATATCACCACCATAATCAAAGTCCACACTTCCATAGGCCCCAGCATATCCCTATGCTGAGCCTTGTGATCAGGACCCCTCTCTTCTCAACTGCTGGCAACCATTTATCTATTCCCCTGACTATAGCTGTGCTGCAGGAGCCATTCAATTGGAAACTTAGAGGTTTTAACAGGTTGCAATTGGCTTCCATCACACAGTGTAATGTTTTAAAGATTTATTCTAACTATTTATTCTAGGATTTCATTCATCTTTATTACCAATTTGTGTGCTGTGGTATGATATGCTGTGGTATAGTTTTACAATCAATGAAGAACATCTGTGCTATTTCCAGGTTTTGGTGATTATGAATAGAGCTGCTATTTTTGTACAGGTGTTTGTGTAATTAAAAGTTTTTATTTTTTCTAGGGTAAATACATAGAAATGGGATTCCAGGAGAGAATAGTCTCTATACTTTTAACCAACTTTCATACTGTTCTCCAGATGATTGACTTTTTATTTTTTATTCTCACTACAACATTATGCACATTCCAGTTGCTTTGCATCCTCACCCACATTTGGCATGTCACTATTTTTCATTTTGATCATTCTAAAATGCGTGCATTAGCATCTCCTGATGGTTTTAGTATATATTTCTCTAATAACTAAAAATGTTGAAAATATTTTCTATGACTACTTATTTTCTCTATTTTTTAAAATTAATTATCTTTTCAATGCTTTAATTTTTTTAAAAAACACTGTTTTGTTTTTGAGTATTTGATATCTATTTTGGATATAAGTATATTCTCAGAAATGTTATGGAAAAACATTTCTTTCCAGTTTGTAACTCTTATTCATTCTTATAGTGTGAATTTTATTTTTGTTAATGTATTATTTTGACATGAATTTTGTTTTTATCAAGTAAAATATCAGATTTTATACATCTAGATTTTGACTCACAGAAAGCAGAGGACCCATTTCTTCTAAAATGTGTGTGGTTGTGATTTTTACATCCAAGTCCATTCACTCTTTGGTGTTTATCCCCATGTGTGTGGTGTGGGATTTGAAGCTAGTCTTATCTTTTTCTGAATGGTCAACCAGTTACTTTAATAGTATTTGTTAAAAAGCTTCCCCTTACTTAAAATACCTGGATGCTGCTCGATTCACTCATCTCTCATCACATATTTTCTTTTTAGTTGTAGATAAACAAAATACACTTATTTTATTTATTTACTTTTATGTGGTGCTGAGGATGGGACCCAGATCTTCACATGTGCTAGGCAAGGTCTTAATCACTGAGCTACAACCCTAGCCTCAGTACTTAACTTTTTAAAAGAAAAATATTTTTATGGTGTTAGGAACACTTAAGATCTGCTCTCTTGGGAAATTTCAAGTGTATAATAAATCATTATTAACTGTAGTTACCATCTGAATTTTAGATCTCCAGATATAACATATGATTCAGAGCTGAAAGTTTGCACAATATGTTCCAATATACCCATTCCCCCCACCACACACATGCCCTGGAAACCACTTTTCAACTATATGAGCTTGACTTCTTTAGACTCCACCTTTACTGTGATCAGGTAGAATTTGTTTTTGTCTTATTTCACATAACATTATTTCCTCTATGTTCATCTGTATTATCAAAAATGGCAAGAATTCTGTCCATTTTAAGACTTATTAATTCAATTTTATGTACCACATGTTATCTATACATTATCTATCTACTTAATTCTCTGACAGATCCTTAGGTTATTTCCATTTACTATTGTGTATAATGCTTCAATGAACACGAAAAGGCAGATATCTGTTTGAGATACCGATTTCTTTTCATATATATATATATATATATATATATATATATATACACACACATACCTATACATATATACATACACACACACACACATACACACCACAAAAACACACACACATACACACAGAAGTGGATTGATAGATCATATGGTAGTTCGGTTTGGGTGTTTTTGATGAATCTCCAGTTTTCCACAAAAATTTTACTTATTTACATTTCCACCAAAAATGTAAAAACATTCTCTTTTATATGAGTCCTTATGAACACATATCATTTAACATTTTGATAAAAGCCACCCTAACAGGTGTGAAATGAAATCTCAATGTGGTTTTGATTTTTCTTATACCCATTGGCCATCTGCATGTCTTCTTTGGAAAAACGTTGATTCAAGTCTTTTGTCTATTTTTTTAAAAAATTCAGTGCCTTTCTCTTTTGGTGGCTATTTTGCTTTTGTTGTAGTAATTGTCGCTTGTTTTACATTATTATTATTATCATTATTATTATTATTATTATCATTATTATTATTATTATTGCTGTTCAATGGAATGAGTTCCCTTTTTGTTTTTGACATTGATCCCTTCACATACATGGTTTGCAAATATTTTCTGTCATTGCAAAAATCTCTTTGTCCTATTGACTGTTTTCTTCTTTGAGTAGAAACTTCTTAATGTTGTCTTGCTTGTTTATTTTGCTGTTGTTGACTTGTGTTTGTAATAATATTCATAGACTCATTGCCTGGAGCAATGTCATGGAACTTTCCCCCTGTTTTCTCTTATAGTCATTTTAGAGTTTCCCTATTACATTTAAGTTTTTAATACAGTTTGAATTGATTTTTATATGGTACAAAGTAAGGGTTCAATTCCTTTTTTTAAATGTAGATAGTGTTTCCAACACTGTTTCTGGAAAAGACGTCCTTCAATCATTGTGTTTTTGGTGTCTCTTTGGAAGGTTAGTGGACTAAATACATGCTTCTATGCTCTCCATTCCATTTTCCATATTGTGTTTGTTTTTATGTTAGTGCCATAATCCTGATTAATATACCTTTACAATAGAATTTGAAATCAGGTAATCTGATGCCTTTAACTTTGTTCTTTCCCTAATTTAGTTTGACTATTGAGGTCTTTGTTCATTTCATACAAATTTTAGAATTTTTTTTGTTGACCTCCATATTCATACCATCACTATTATCTCAGTCTTATAATTTTAACAAGACATAAATTTGTATACAGAAATATTTTATTATCAGATATATAGAATAACATAAAATTTCTAGATCATTATCAAATGGGTAGAGAATGTCGTATTGTGGAAGCCTCCTAGAGATAGTGACACACTGAATTTTTTTTCTCTATGTTTATACATCAAAAGGATGATGCTTTGCCTGTTTTTGAACCTAATAAATATTTACTAAAAATTATGCCCTAATTACTGCAAAATTAGAAATTAAAGGCATTTTCCTGCTTTATTCATGTGAGAGCAATCCAGAAGAACAAAATGATGTTACGAAAATTTTGTCCTTTATTTTTGTCTGTGTAATTTTAAAAACATGGAAAAAGCCCAAAAGTCACCACAAAAAGGGAAACATAAAAGCCCACTGTGTCCTAGCATTGAGTGTATCCACAGGACACTAATTAAAAAAAAAACAAAAAGGAATCATGGGTGGTGAGTGTTGGGTATTAAATTGGAGTGGGTTGTGTTCCAGGCTTTTGTGATAATGTTAGAGTGTATCCTGGTATTGTTTGTAACTAACTAAAACAAAACAAAACAAAACAAAAAAGCCAATTGACTGATTTTTTTCCTCCTAGTGTATGCTTTTAAGGCTTGTTGTAAACAATGGTACATAAGCCTTCAACATCTATTTAATTGTTCTGAGGTGGCTATCCCCTTGTGGAATATTCCAAATTTCCACAAGCATTAAGAGGACTAGAGAGCATAAATTTAAAGTAGAGGAATATTCAGTCTCAACTCTTTCAAATCATTGCTACTCAGTGGAGAATGTTCTTTATATGCATACCATCAACATCAACTAAGATTTTATCAAAAGTATGAAACATCTGATTCCTTCCCCATACTTACTAAGCTCCAATATCTATTTTACCAATAACATGGGTAATTTACATGCATATTTAAGGATAAAAATCACTGTTTTAAATGAACTGAAACAAAAATCCTCTAATAAAAGTCCAGAGAAGAAAAAAATGGAAGTGATCAGGGTTGTTCAATTTACAATAGTGTTTAACCAACATTAAGCAAAATGAATGAAAGGTGAAGGTAAATCATACTTAGACACTATTTGCAGCCTGAAATCCTGAGGGCAGTTGAAAACTGGCACAGACTGATCTGTATCAAGTTATCTTTTCCTAATAACTATAGTTACACATTTTCTTAAGACTTTTAGAAATCTGTGAGAAATAAAAGGTTTTCATTCTGGACCTGCAAATAGAAAGCTGTATGATACTGTAAAAAATTACTCTTCTGTACATTGATTTTCTTATGCATAAAATACAGTTGTTGGCTATCTCTCATTGGGCAGAGAACAAGGTGAATTTTGTCCTTTACAAACAACAACAGCAGTGCCTTGTCAGACCATCATAGAATTAATAATGGTCTTCCTTTCTTCCTTCTTTCCTTTTCTTCCTTGTGCAGGAAAGGTCAGTGCACTTCTCATTTATCATTAGATATTCAGATCCAAGTATAAGAATGCCACATGACAGGTTCTTAAACACTGGTTAAAAAAATTGACCCCAGAAAATCATTAATGCTGAAGAATGGTATGTTTCCTACAAAGAATCTTATGTTAACTATAAAAGTAGACACTGGGTAGCTGCCTCCTCCTCATCCTCCTCCTCCTCCTCTTCCTCCTTTTTCATCTTCTTTTATTTGTTCATTTTAGTTACACATGACAGTAGAGTCTATTTTGACATATATATATATACACAATCATGGAATATATTTTATTCTAATTAGGATCCCAGTCTTGTGTATGTACAAATATTGAGATTCACTGTGGTGTATTCATGTATGTACACAGGAAAGTTATTTCGGATTTATTCTACTGTCTTTCCTATTCCTCTCCCCCCTTCCCTTTATTCCCCATTGTCTAATTCACAGAACTTCTATCACCCCCTTTGTTGTGTGTTAGCATACACATATCATAGAGATACCATTTAACCTATTTCACTTAGCATGAGAGGCTCCATCCAGACCATTCCTTAAACTGACGAATGTCAAAAGTCATTCTTCTTTATTGGGTGGACTCTTCTACTGAAAACATTTTTCCCATCTGTTAATTCACATCTGAATAAAATAGTGTTGAAACAATTTAGGATGAAAAAGACAAGATTCTAACTAAGTTCATCCACATGAAACTTTTTCCATTAATTTGTATTTTCTTTTGTAATGTCCCATGTTGTGCACAACAAATGTCATCAAAAAACATTAAGGTAATATGCACATATTCTGTTGTCACTTGTCTATATATAGACATAAGTACAAATTCAGTTTCATTGCTAATTAGTTTTCTAAAAACTTATGGTTTTATAAATAAAATAAACAATGGTAAATGAAATAACTAAATAAGATTATTTTTAAAAATTTATTATGTTAATTACTTACCTATGTCCAAATATTTTCTATTGCAGATTGATTTTAGAACTTTCCAAGGATCAGCTGCATGTGGAAATGATAAGTACCCTTGTACCAAGAGCTATAATAAAATGCTATAGTGATATATTATCACTAAGGAAGTAAACAAACTATTTTAAACTTATAGGTACTTTCATCTGTGTTTATATTTCACAGTGATATGAAAACTGCCTAACGTTATTCTAATTGTTTAGACACAGATACTAAGAAATAGTGAATTAGTATAATGAAATGTATAATCTTTTGTAGTTCAGGCTTGAGATATATCTACTCCTTGAGTACCTTGGAAATGAGTAGAAATAGGGAAACAACTTAATTTAATACTATAAATATCAGATTATATTTTAATACAAAATAGGATACAGGATAATGGGCAGACTTGTTACTCTTAGTATGAGAAAAAAAGAAACTACTAATTTTTTTTTCCAATCTTGCCATTCTTACTAATGTCTCTAGTAACATAATTAAACTTGTGATGGTCCTAAACAGATAGAAGCATACAAAACTAATTAACAAAAAGAGGAGGAAAGTAGATTCTTAAGTAATAATTAGAATTTATTCTTATAACTACTATCACTTCAAAAATAAATCATATTTTAATTAACTTCTTAAATATTTTTATGTGATTCTAATGCAACTTGATCTTCAAAGACATACTGCATCAGTATTCTTTAAATATTACTGAGGATAGGTTTAATAAGTTTATGGTTATTATAAGACTGAAAAAAATAGTTAATTACTTTTTCTCTCTTGCAACCTTTTAATGGTCTTCATGAAAATAAATTAGTCCTTTTCTATATGCATGTGTTATCATCAAGTCCAGCCATTTACTGATTATAAGGATAGAATTGAGAGAACAATAATTAACTCTCACATTAGAGATTCAACACTCTTTTCTACATCCACCTCTTACCCTTTATTTTTGAAACATGTACTAAGTGAATAAGTTAAAACTTTGGAGGGTGTTTTTTGTTTTGTTTGCTATCATGACTATCCAGATGTTCACAGATGCAGATAATAACATTACTAACAATTATTTAGCATTTTTTTCTTTTTTGCTGTTACAATAAATAATGACAGAAAAATTTCTATGACTTCATCTAGATTCAAAATGCATTTCTTCTACCTCTAAGCTTTTTTTAAAAGAAATAGCTTCTATATTATTTTTAACTGCTTCAATTTACTTTTTAAAATTACCTTTTTGAATGTGTGCAAATGTATTTATGGGATTTTTTTCAACAAAATAATAAAAAATATGAAGATCAAGATCCATTTGCTTAAAATTCCTGCTCATCATCAGATAGAAATTCACAGATAAGCTTCCCATGCTCATATGTGTTGTGGGGTATCAACAGAGATGTTAAGAAAAAAATCGCATAAATGAGAAATCAATTAAGGATCTAGATGAAAAGCCATGAAAGAAATAGATGACAGAAACAGGGTACTTAAATTATGAAGCAAGTTAAGGATAGTTAAAGGACAGTTAAGGATAGTATGTTTTGTTCTCTTTATTCCAAAATTAAATATTGTGATGGTTTATACTGTACATGAATTAAGTTCATTTCGTTAGATGCTGCTTGAAAGAAGGCCAAGTATTTTATAACCTCTTGCTTCCCGGTTACTGGAATGACCTTAGAGCTAAGGCTAGATTTGAGCAAGAAAGAATATTTGCTAAGATACACACTCTTCCTAAAAGCTTGGAATAAAGAGAATCCCTTTTAAGTCCAGAGTTTGTGTAGCATATGTCTTTCATTATATGCATTCACAGGGATTATTTCAGATGTACTAATTTATATTTAAACTATGCATATAATATCCAAAATATAGAGGTTTGTCATCATCATTGGTAAAAATAGGCAAATATAATATTGTGATATAATGAAAATATATATACATTTGGTCCCTATTCCTGATTTCTGGCACAGAGCTTTGAAAACCTCTGTAATTTCATGAGTGATAGGGATGCTGTGCACAACCTTGGTACTAATGTGAGGTCTTTGACCCTGGTTCCAGACATAGAGCTCCTGATACCTTGGAATTTGCTGAGTAGCAGAAACTTCTTTCTTTCTAATCAGATGACTCTTGGTAGGCTTTTAAATGAAGGCTGGTCAACAGAAAGACATGCCACAGTTCAAAGCTTCTAACATTTAATCTAAATTCTTATACTCCAATTAGAGAAGATGGGCTGGAGTTTCACTTAATGATCAGTCATGCCCACAGGATGGAGGCCTCCATAAAGGTCCCTGAAGTCTAGTGTCCACAGAGCCTCCAGGTTGCTTTACATGTAAAAGTTCTAGGAAGGAGACATTCCCAGAAAAGGCATGGAAGTGCCTTGCTCCTTCTCCTGGACATTGCTTAATTTTCCTCTACAGCCTGCTGTTCACCCATATCCTCTGTAATATTGTTAGTAATAAACCAGCAAAATTAAGCTTCCTGAATTCTCTGAGTCATTCTAACAACTGATCAACCAGAGTTCAGGAAGGGCGCAGGTGTTTGAATCCTCAATTTATAGAAGTTTCAGGCTACAAGCTGAGACTTTGTGACTGGATTCTGAAATAAGTGGCAGCATTGTGGAACTGAACCCTCATCTATGGAATCTTTGCTAAATATGCAGTAGTTAGTTCCAGGATTACATAGGACACCCAGCTGAAATACCCAGAGAACTGAAGATTTGCATGATGTGGAAAACCTACACATCTCCTCCCAGAAATGTTCTATGTTGAGTAAAGGTATGAAATAAAAAACAGGGTTCTTTCGCTCAAATATATAACATTGTTCATGTTACTTATTTCTTTTAGATAGCTATCTTTACACTTTAACCAATACACCTCATATCAATTTCCAAATATATAAGTTAAAGTATACACAAAAATACACACATGAACACATACATGAAAGTAGATGGGCATTATTCCTAAAAGTGATTACCTAATTCTTAGGAATGACACATAATATTGAGTTCAGGAGATCCTGCTTTTCTTTTCTGAATATTGCTACCTACCTGACGAAAACTTCAAATAGAGCTGAACTTATTTATGTGCAGAAATTGCTCATTTCTCTTTCCAAAAAGTTAGGTTGTATCTTTTTTTTTTAAACTCTGTAATTTACTGGAAGAAGAGTTTTCTTAAATTTTTTTGCTATAAATTGAAAATGCTTCCATCTATATTTACTTCTTTAGCCTGAACACATCCCATGCTCAAAGGCATTGCTGGCCAAGCAGATGAAGGGAAATAGAATGGTATGTGGGTGAGTGCACTCTCTCCGCAGCTGGCCTTGTGAGGTTTTAAACTGCAGCAAGAGAACTGCCCAGCACAGCAATCATGTGCATATCACATTGAATGTGATAGAAAGAAAAAAACTGTGTTTCAGCTTGTGCTGTTAATATTCTTCTGTGGCAGCATTTAAGCCTCTTCTCTAGAAAATGGAATGTATTCCAAGGATGTGATGTTTATCAAGCACCAGATAGCAACTTGGAAATAAATGCGTTAGTTCCTTTCTATAGTTTATAAGCACTTCATTTAATATACACAAAATGTACAAATAAGTAGGGTTTTTAACCCTCATGTTACTGGTTTAAAAAAAAGGGCCAAAGAAATGTAAACTACTTTCTTTTAACTAAAATATTATCTTCAGATGAAACACAGAATCTATCTATATGAGAATATGGGTACACCACATTGCAATAATTTGCTCAGAGTGTTCCCATGTTTAGCTTTCTGAATGTTTTATATAGGTTGAACCTTTATTATGAAAAGCAGGTAGTGATTTTGTAGCTGTCTCCTCTCTTGACAGATGCTCAATGTGAATTACTGCCTGGGGCAATAAGTGCTCCTTCCCATAGGCTTGCTTCAAGGACTCATAAATGTCATTGTATTTAATTAACTTTACACTTTTATATAATTTAAATTTAAGAGCTTATTATTGCCTCACTCCCTATTTCTTTTATCTACACTTTGGTTGCAATTTTGGATCTGATTCTTTTCAACTATTTCCTTCCAGAAAAATAGTTGGTAGTGTTTTTGTCCAATTAACTTTAACATTTTTACCTTTTTCACATGCATATTTTACATAATGATGATGATGGTACAATGAAGTATATACTAAGGTTTATTATTTTCATATTGTACATTCTTGTGGCAAGAATATAACACATAATATCCTTTATCAAGCATTTAGTCTTACACCTGTATATAAGAAAGACAATAATGATTTATAGTTCATTATATGTCTTTTAAACAAATTCAAGGAAAGATTCAATTTCCAAATCTGAAATACAAGGAAGTAGAGAAAATAATGGAAAAATATCTATCAACCGTTATATTAAAAGTAGAATAGCTATGTAAAAATGAAAGTAGCACTCTCATTTTTAAGGAATTAGCTTTAATGTCATCTAAGTAACTGTAGATGAATGTAAACTAATGAATGTAACCTAATGAGTCAAGAAGACCAAAAATCTAAAATCATCAGAGTAGACATTTGGTTCAGAGTAAAATAAACTAATTATCTGCATTTACCAGATTATCCTTTTATATATATTTAGATTCTATTTATTTCAAAAAAGGTACAGTTGATGATTTTTTCACCCAAAATGGCACCAACATGTCATTTTTAAGGAAATACCTTTTGCATGTCTAAAATGTATTTAACGGAAGTTGATTAGGTAAAGTAATAAATTTAGTTTATGGATATAAATGAAACATATTGATACTAATATATTAGAACATTAACTAGGCAGGAGATCAAGAATAAAATAGGAGAGTTGAACAATAGTGTATATCATGTTATATCTAAACAGTATCTGAAAACACTCCACCCCAACAGAATACAAATTATTCTCAAATGCACATGGAGAAATGTTCCCAGATAGACTGTATGATAGGTATGTCAGTCTATTCAGGCTGTTACAAAAAAAAACACTATTAATGGGATGGTTCATAGTTAACAGAAGTTTACATCTCATAGTTCTGAAGAGGGGATTCATGCTTCTTAACTAATCTTCTCTAAACAGCTATACCTCCTTGTATCTTTAGATTGGAAGTGAGGATTTCAACATGAATTTTCGGAGAACATAAACATTCATGTCATAGTTCTAGAGTTTAGGACAAGGCTACATAAAATTTAACTACTGAAATTACTCTCACAACTACATTTTTTCAACTATAATAGAAAAATATATTTTAGAAAATAGCAGAAGGAAATTCCAGAAATTCAAAAATAAGTGGAAACTTCGCAAAGCCTTCTAAAATAGTCAAGAAGTCAAATAGAACTGCAAAGCACAATTAGAAGATACTTTAAAATAAATTAAAATTAAAACATAGCATAAAAGTATGTATAGAGTAAAACTTAAAGCAAATTCTATATTTAAAATTATGGAAAAGCTGGGTACAGTAGTGCATATCTGCATCTTACATACTCACAGGGCCGAGGCAGGAGAAAACTTGACCTCAAGAGTGTGAGCCTCCCTCTCTAATAATAAAGATAATGATAATAATTATATAAGATCTGAAGTCAATACATGAAAAAGTTAAAATATAAGCAGAAAGAAGGAAACAAAAATGATTAGATTGGAAATAAATGAAACTGAACAGAAAATGATGGGAAAAAAATCAATGAAATCAAAGTTGATTCTTTGAAGGAATTAGTAAAATTAACAAATGTCAAAACTTTAATAACTGGTAAAGAACACTCTAACTAATGGGAATGAAAGAAATAACTTCACAACTAAATTTAAACCAGAAAACATTTTTTCAATAGTTTAAATTCATGAAAAAAATTATCACTAAAATTAGATAACCTATTAAATTAATATATTTCCAGAAAGACACAGGGTACACTGATTCAAAGAGAAATGAAAAATGCAATTAGACCTTTACCAAGTAAGGTGATTGAAGCTGAGACTGATATTTTCCTACAAAGCAATGTACATGCCTAGATTAATTCAATGAAACAACACCAGTCTTTTACAAAATCTTCCAAAAATAGAAAAGAAGTTAACACCAAGAAACTCATTTTGAGTTCAGTATCATGCTGACATCAAAAACCATGTGAAGAGACTACAAGGAAGAAAATAAGAAAAGATCAATATCCCTTCTGGATACAGATACAACAATTCTCAACCAGAGATCAGCAAGGCAAATATAGTCACATTATAAAAATGAGTATTTTTATAATGTAGATAATTATAACTAAGTAGAATTTATACCAGGAATGCAAGATTTGATCAACCTTCTGAAGTCAATATAATGTACTAAAATCGTAGCCCAAAGAACAACATAATCATCTTAATAGACAGGGAAAGCTTTGACAAACTGCAATGATCTTTCACAGTTAAAACTTTCAACAAATTTGAAAAGACCGATCTTCCTAAATCTCATAAAGACTGTTTAAGGAAAACATTCAGGTTATAGAAGATGAGTGAGTAATAGCTGAACAACTGGAAATATGTTTCTATGATCAAAATTGAAGATTATCCACCCTTAAGACTTCTATGCGGCTTGTCACATAAAACAGAGAGCATTATTGAGAGACATAATGGACAATCTAAACAAATAAAACAAAATTGTGCATTCACAATTTGGAAGGCCTTAATATTGTTAGGATGACAATACTCCCCAAATATACACATGTCTTCAATAATTTCCCTACTAAAGCTCAGCTTTGTGTTTTGTAGAAATTCATAAGCTGGCACTTGAATTCATATGTAATTGCTAGAACACCCAAAGCAGTTTAAAAAAGAATAAAATTGAAAGGCTCATATTTCCCAATTTGAAAATTATTCCAAACTGCAATGTTTGAGACTGTGGGGTGTTTACATAAGAATAAATATACAGATCAAATAAATATAATTGTCCTAAAATAAAGCCCCAAAATAAAGCTGTATATTTATTGTCATATTTTTACAAGGGTACTGAAACCCTTGACATGGAGTTGAGTAGGGAAAATAAAACTCTTTTTAATAAATGATGCTGGAACAATTAGAAATCTATATATTAAAAATGAAGTTGGACTCATTCTTCCTGACACTATATGTAAAATTAACTCAAAATGAATATAAATTTTAATACAAGAGCAAAAGGCTAACATCATTGGAGGAAAACATGCAGAAATCTTCCTGACCCTGTATCAGGCAATGGTTTCATAAGTATGATTCCAAAGTCCAAAACCATCAAAGAAAAAAGTAGGTAACTTGAATTTACCAGAATTAAAAATTTTTACTTCAAAATGTTACCAAAACAGCTAAAAGGCAATTCACTGATTATGGATGACTGAAATATGGTGGAAACATTTGTAAGTTTTTATCTAGTAAGGGACATGTGTCCAGAAAGTACAAAGAATTCTTAATATTCAAGAGTAAAAGAACTAATGGCTTAATAAAGATGAATAGACTTTATTAGACGTTTTCCAAAGAAGATCAACAAATTATTAATAATCACCTGAAGAGCTGCTTTACATTATGAGCTATTACAAGAGTTCAAATGAAATCACAATTGGAATTTACTCATATTCACTAAAGTGGTAGAAACTACAACAGCAATAATAATGATGATGTTGATGATAAGAGCAATAATAAGTGATGAGGACATGGAAAAATAAGCAGCATTATATAATTATGGTGGGAATATAAAATAATTCCATAGCTTTAGAAAACAACTTGACAATTTTTCTCCATAGAACTTCTTAATCCTATTGCTATTCAAAAATTTTAAACACGTGCCAACACAAAAACTACTGCACAAATGCTCATGGTAGCATCATTCATGAATTCCAAAAAGTGAAAACAACCAAATGCTTATTAAATGAGAAACAAAATATTGTGTGTGCAACCAATGGAAAACTACTAAGCCACGAAAAAGAATGAAATATGATATATATGATATACCTTGAAAATGTTAGGAAATTGAAAGAAGTCAGGCACAAAATTACACACATTTTATGATTCTATTTGTATAAAATGCCCAGAATAGGCAAATCTCCAAAAAGAGAACAAGAAGCCATTTATGTTTCTGTGTTTTCACATTTGCAAAGTGATACAAACAGAATATTATTTCTTTTTGTCGTTTTATTTATTGTTTTTTTTTTTTCATTTATAAAAATATGACAGAGAAAATGCACTACTTGTCTTTCTGGTTTTGGCTTATTTCCTTAACATGAGGTCCTTTAGTACCATCCATTTCCCTGAAAATGACAGGATTTCATTCTTCTTTGTGGCTAAATAATAGTCCATTTTATATATATATATATATATATATATATATATATATATATATATACATATATATATATATATATATATATATATATGTGTGTGTGTGTGTGTGTGTGTGTGTGTGTTTATATATATATATATATATATATATNTTTTTTTTTTTTTTTTTTTTTTTATGGAAACAGCTATTGGTACAAATTGCCCCATCAATACTACTTTAATTGTATCCCAGAGATTCTGGTATTTTGTACTTGTCTTCTTCTTTGATTCAAGGAATTTTTAAATTTTTCCTGTGGCATTTTCAGTGATACAATATTTGTCCAAAACATTTTGTTCAGTTTCTAAGTATTTATATAAATTCCACAGTTTCTCTTGCTGTTGATTTCTAGTTTTATTCCATCCTGATCACATAAGATGCAAAATTTTATTTCAATTTTTTTAACTTTTTAAGATTAATTTTGTGGTGTAATATGTTCTATTCTACAAACTGTTCCATTTGCTAATGAAAATACTGAGTACTTTATTTCTCTTGGGTGGAATATTCTCTTTGAGTCCATAGTTAAGTTTAACTTTGAGGTTCCTTTGTTGATTTTTTTTTTTTTGTCCTGAGGGTCTGTCTAAAGGTGAAATCCCCCACTATTATTCTGTTGGGGCCTTCTTCCTATTTAGGTCTAGTAGAGTTTATTTTATAAAATTGTGCTCCAACATTCAGTGCACATAGATTTATAATCATTGTATCTTTCTGATAAATTAATCCCTTGATCATTAATGATGATATTTTTGTCTCTTCTTACTGTTTTTGTCATAAAGTCTATTTTATAAGACGTAAGTGTGACTATTCACATTTTATTTGGGATAACATTTGCCAAAATATTATTTTCCATTCTTTAACTTTCAATCTGTGTTTCCTTACAGTTATGGTTTCCCTCAAATAGCATATTATTACGTGTTATTTTTTATTTCATTCAGGCAGTCCAAACACAACAGCATTTTAACAGAAATTGATAATAACTGAAGTACAGAAAGAACTAAATGGGAGGAGAGTTTATTGATAATGTTCCATCTCTGAAGTTTAGATTTTAATGAAGTATCTACTATTAAAATAATGAGTAACAGCACGGCATGATATGTAAAACCATGAGCTTTGGAGAATCAGGCAGAAGTAGGTGTGAAATTTTCCTTCATTTCTTGCTTATTGCTTTTGAAAATATTGGGTAGATAATCTCTCAAAAACTTCACATCCATGAAAAATGGATCCATGATTTACCCCTTTGTATTATTGTAATATCTGATTACTCAGTTGTATGTGAAGAGCTCAACCAAACACATACGTCAATGTTACTTCTTGATTTTTTTTTCATATAATTATTATCATTATCATGATTCTTCCTTTTCTTATGGGGAAGGTTAGGATCAAAGATATTAACTAACATGCTTGAGTATCCGAGGTTACAAAATAAATGACACAGTTCGTATTCTGACACAATTCTGTGAAGCCCATGTTTCTTTCAGGTATTAGATTGAGGTCTAGATCTAGATGGAAACATGCATTTGATGATATGGAATGGAGTACAAAAGTCAGGTAAATTCTGGAAATGAAACTTTAGTGTCATCTGTCCCTAGTGACAACTGAAGACAGTGAATTTTTATCTTTCTTTCTTTCCCCTCACGACTAAGAATTGAACACTGGGGCACGTACCAGCGAGGTACATACCTAGCCTTTTGTGTTTTTTTATTTTGAGACAGGCTCTTGATAAGTTGTTCATGCTGGCCTCTAACTCTTATCTTTAATTCTTCAGCCTCCAACGTAGCTAGGACTATAGGCATGTACCATGTACACAGCTTTTAAGTGTATTTTTCATGTATGTGTTATTGATTTGTATGTACTAACTTTTCAGATAAATTTATCTTAGTGACCAAAGATAGCATTTCATAGCAGACAACATTTTTAGTCTCTACTTTCTCTAGAACTTTAAAAGTTGAATCATAAGGCATGTTATTTAGAACTTGAAGTGACAATTATTATTTAGGGAGTAGTTTCTATGAAAACAATACTCAGGATAATTAAATAGGAAAATACTGCTTTAAAAAAGCTATAAGCTTTAAGGAATGAAGTAAAGGGAAATCCATTCATTCTATTTATGGTAACAGAAAGAAGTTTTCTTTGTGATTTTGGAGTGGAGAAAAAAAAATCCAAGTTTTCAAAATCAAAAACCTATACAATATAACTCTTATGTGTAATGGGTATCTGTTCAATGAAGCACATCAGCAAAATTAACAGATGGAGTGACAGCCCGAGCTTTGATACTTACATGTACAACTGACAGGGGATTAGCATCAAGAATTCAGAAAGACAAACAAAATACAAGCAAAGAATTTGATGAGATGTTGAACCAGCCCATAAAATTCATACTACATTAAACTAAAACTGAAATAATATACTGAAACAGAATTTGAGGTCAGTACAACAATAAGATTGTATTCTGAGTTTTTTGGCACAAATTAATAAAATACTAAATCTGGGGTATCTGGGAAATTTCGTGGCACAGGACAGGACTTAAAATTGACTATATTTCTAAAAATGTAGTACAACTTCAAGAAATTCAATAGCATGTATTAATGCTCCAGAAATATATATCTGGGCATTTACCCACCTCCCAAGTCTCTCTTCTTGGTGTATAAAGCAATGTAAAAATGTTAGTAGAACCTATATATTTAAGAATCTGGATATTCATAACCAAATGAAACACTGAGATGGATTCTGTGTGTTCAGTGTTTGGCAGGAATTAAAAGCAACATAAAATAACTAGGATGTAAACTTTACAAGTTCTTAAACTTCATGTGTTAAACATAAATTTTATATCTTAAACATATGAAGTTCACTTTTCTCTTTAGTATTGAAACTTTGTTTTAATTTATTTGCTTTTTTATCTTGACATTGATATATATATATATATATATATATATATATATATATTTGAAATGTTTTATATTTAATAAATGTTTTTATTTAAAAAGTTAAAAACTAAAATTTCAGATTTAAAAACAATATTTGAATTCATTAGATGTATATCCATGTGCTAGGGTTGGGTTTCCAATCAGAATAAATAAGTAAATAAATAAATGTTTCCATAAAATCTTAAATTTCTAAACCCTGAAATGATTTCATAATCCTTTAAGTGTCCTAAAGTTTATGTCTTCGTTTTTATAGAATGACTCTCAAAACAAAATGTAATTCATTTTAGCCATTTATTTCTCCATTTTTATTCATTTAAGTTAAGTCAGATTATTTATTTATTTTGGGAGGAGTATTGTTTAGGGTTCACCAGAGAAATATAGCCAAGAGATTACAAATAGTTATAGAAGATGGGACTCATGGAAATTGGTTCATTCGTTTATAGAGGATAAGTTCCAAGATATATCAAGTATAATCTGGACAATCAAGGACTCCATCAGTCTGAAGGCCTACAAACCAGGGGAATCAGTCGTACAAGTTCCATGATTCAGTGTCCATTGACATGACTATTTGAGTGCCCTGATCAAAAAAGAATAGAAAATTCATAATCCTTTATCCTTTAATTCTATCCAAGCCCTCGGTGGATTGCATGATATCAGTCCACACTAGTTAGAGCAAATAATCCTTACTCAATTTAGGAGTTCAAATGTTAGTCTCTTTGGAAACACCCTTCTAGACAAACCTAGAATTAATGTTTCATTAGCTATCTGTTGGTAGCTCACAGTTATTTCCTTGACATAAAATTAACCACAACTTGTGATATCAGTACATTTTAATTTATAATTTCCATTTTACTTGATTTCTCTTCTACCTTTCCCTTAAATTTTGCTTTCTTTTTATTTCTCTTCTTTCTCTATTTTAAAAAATCTTATCAAATTCATATTCTACTATTTCTTTTACTTGCTTTAAAACTACATTCTCCATTTCCATCAATTGTGTTGTTAAAATTTTAAATTCATATTCTAATAAGTTCCAAATCACTTTTCTCCTCCTGAAAAAATGAAAGTCTTAAATGTTTCTGTGAATCTTGCTTATTCTTATCCTATGATATAGCTATTTTGTTTGTTTTTATTTTAACACGTGTACATAATTATCATAGTGTTTTACTGCTACTGCCATTTAACCAATATTTACTATTCACTTTTCTTACCATTTCACTTGCATCATAAAATTATTTTTGGTATGACTTTTCTTTATTCTTCTTCATGAGGACATCAATTGGAGTTTCTTTTTTTTTTCTTTTTAGATATGTCTGGTGTACAAGTTTCCTTTTCTCATCTCTTATGCCTTCTCTCTCTCTCTTACTATTTTTAAGAATAAATATTTTTGGTATTCAGATTGTCTTCATATTGTGTCAAGTTTGGCATGGAAATTATTGTATTTATCCTTGTTGGAATTCGTGGAGACATCAAAATTTGAAGATTTAGAGAAGAGGAAATCAATAGCGCCTTTTCAATTTACTCAGAAAAAAAGTATTAAATGATGTTCAATAGCTATCTGTGATTTTATTAAAAAATAGTAGTAATACTTGAGAGATAAGAAAATTTCTTTATTCTGAATAATAACTTGTACAAAACGAAACAAGAAAAAATTTATTCTGAATTGTTAAAAACTACATGCCTTTTATTCTAAAACTGGGGAAAAAGGCAATGTATTCATTTTTGCTGCTTCTATTCAACACTGTTCTGGCAGTTTCAAGAAAAATGATAAGAAAATGAAGTAAATAACATGTAGATTAAAAATAAATATGTAAATGTGTCTTTCCACAAGTGAGTGGATTAGTGGATTATGCATATGAAAATCATAAAAACAGATTAAACTCTCAACCTCATAAGTGAATATATTGGTATAAATTATTTTTAAAAAATCAGTTGTTTAATAGCATCAATAAGCACACAAAATTTAAATTTTTTTGAATAACTAAATTGATGTATTAATTGAACAAATGATTGTTACTTAATAACTACATATAATAGCTTAGAATTTTTTGAACCTCTAGCATTTGATTCAGATACCTAGGTATCAATTTATTTTGCAGGTATATATTAATACAGAGTAATTTATATGCACCACCAATGAAATGTTGCTTATAAATATTTTATTTTAAATTTTATTTTGCTTTTCTAGAACCAGACAGTGGCTAGGATAGTAGCCCAGTGATATAGCACTTACCTAGCACATGTTAGTCACTGGGTTTAATCCTTAGCATCACATAAAACATAAATAAATAACAAAGTTATTATGTCCATCTATGATTTAAAAAAAATCTGTGCTTCCTGAATCTTCCTACTTCTCAACTACTATCCTAAGAGTGTAGATACTATATTTAACATAATATTTGATTACCGTTTTATATTTCCTCAACAAATGGTGCATGTTCTGACAGCTTCACATCCTCACCAATACTTGCTATTGTCTTTCTCATTATAGTATTTCTTCTGTGTGTACAATTGTATCTCAATGTGGTTTTAATTTGTATAATGTGCACACTTATTTATTGTAAATGGTCTGATTTCCAGATAAACACTGCTGTTATTGCCTAATTTTGAGAAGAACTACTTAGTTCTGGAGCTGTTTCCAAATTGCTGCTAATATATTCTAGCAAACTCATTAGGATTGTAAATATGGGGCCCAACTTAAAAAAAAATACTTTGCGACTTTCCTGTAGTCTATATGCTTCACACTACTTTACTGAAAGCCAAGCCAATGACCTGTTTAGACTCACTTTCTTTCCTTGTCAACTTAAACAAAAATAATAAGATCCTTCATTGGCAAGCCTGATACAACACATTTGGTTTAACAACTACAAACTTATTTCTAAGAAACATTGAAAAAAAAAACAGGCATTAGCTCTGTTGAATTTGAGCAAAACAATTTATTTATATTTTAATAGAGATTTAGTAGTAAATTTTAATAGAAAAATAAATATCAATAGATTATTGAAAATACAGTGATGTCAGAAAAAGCTTTAATATGAAAACCTCTTATGTATAATTAATTCAATTATGCAAATAGTAATCATTCTTATAGACATTTACTAATGTGAGTTGAGGATAATTTAGACAATAATAAGTAATATTTAAACTTTTAAGCTCACAGATTTTGGATTTAACGTTTAGCAAAATGACTGAACTAATCATTGAGGACTCATTTCTGTTAGCTAATAGATGATTGAAGAGAAATATACTTTTAATAAATACATATACTTAAATATATATTAATAAGAATATATATTTATACATATCAAAATATAATTTAAAATATTTAACAATAAAAGCAAAACACTATGCAGAATTCAGTGACCTGGATTCAGTTCAGCTGAATTCAGTCTTTTGCTTACCACTAGAATGTTAGCCTAATATTTGCTTAAACTCTCTGAAATATAAACAACTGGAAAGATAAAATAGATGATATTCTACATGGACACAATAAATGTATATGAAATTGAGAGTGTTCATTTCAGAGTAGCTAAATTACTATCATGAAATTGTTGAGGAAAATGGATGTATTGTGTGGTGTGAGAGTTGAATTTCTAAAGAAAGTTAAAAATGGATTCATGAAAAATATATTGAATTTAAACAGAAATAAAATTCAAACTAATGGTCTGTAAACAGAAAACAATATAATACAGCCTATGAGGAGTAATGGATTCAATAGGAAGAATTTGAAGATTTTCCAGAATACTTGCTGCAGGACAATTTTGAAACTCCACGTACTTCACTATAAAGTCTCTAAACAAGCATAGCCAATAGAGAGAGACTGGTGACCCAACAATCTTTGGACAATTACTTAAAAAATATATTAGTCTGATTTCTTTTATACATTCCATGGCTTATATATAAGAATACACACAAATACACACACACATACACA
Organism: Marmota marmota marmota; assembly: GCF_001458135.2. Classification (NCBI taxonomy): domain Eukaryota; kingdom Metazoa; phylum Chordata; class Mammalia; order Rodentia; family Sciuridae; genus Marmota; species Marmota marmota. Next base: position 12,107,583 of record NW_025999925.1, read on the forward strand.
CACACATACACACACAATATTTAACTATAAAAGCACAGTGATATGTATTACACATATATTTATGGTTATAAAAAGAGATTCAGTATACTGTTTACCTAATCAGAAGCTCGAACATTCTACTAGCTGAAAAGCCAGAGAAACCAGGGTTGCTTAATCCAAGAATCTGGAAGCCTCAGAGCATCAGGCACCAATGGTATATTTGCAGTCTGAGGCTAAAGGCATAGAAGCTCCCTAGAGAGTTGCTGGTGAGTCCATCTTTAAAGGTTGAAGAAGTTGAATTCTGATGTCCACGGGCCTTGGCAAAAAAAAAAAAAAAACACATTGTTTTAGTCATTTTTTTGTTGTTGTTCTTATAGTTGTTTGTTTTGTTTGTTTTTGCATAATGAAATTATGGTGTTAACAGATAAATGGATGGAGTTGGATAATATCATGCTAAGCGAAATACGCCAATCCCCCAAAACCAAAGACAAAATATTTTCTCTGATATGTGGATGCTGATCCATAATGGGATGGGGGGCACTAGGGAAAAATGGAGGAACTTTGGACTGGGCAGAGGGAGTGAGGGAAGAGCAGGTGGATGGGGATGGGAAGGATGGTGAAATGAGATGTACATTACTACCCTGTGTATATGTATGGTTTCACGAACAGTGTGACTGCATCATATACAGCCAGAGAAATGAGAAGTTGTGCTCCATTTGTTTATAATGAGTTGAAATGCATTATGGTTCCATGTATAACTAATTAGAGCAATTTAAAAAATGCTGTCATTTTTAAAAAATAATTGTAAGAAAGTGACTCTTTCAGAAATCACATGAGCTTATAAGAGGATTTTGGTATTCAGAAAAGCATGCAGCCTGGGCTGACAATTTCTTTGCAGCCTTGTGAGTCCCTTATGTCATGCCTGAATTCTTGGTTCCAAAAAAAAAAACCTGTGGGATGATATATATGTTGTTCAAAGATACTAAGTTTGTAGTACAATGTTATGAAACAGCATAAAATAAATGTATTTATTGTAACTTTGTTTCAATATTTTGTGGTTTATTTTAGGGTTTGTAGTATGTATAATTGCCTTATCACAGTATATCACAGATACTATTTAGTAAAGGGGCCTTAAAATAACATATGCCAGATGTCTTCTTTCTGATTTTTTTTTTTGTGTGTGTGTGTGTGCTTTTGTTGCAGTAGATTTTACTTCTATGTAAATAATTTTTCCTTAGACAACCAATAGTCTTTTTTGGGCGGGAGGGGTACCAGGGATTGAACTCAGGAGTAATTTACAACTGAGCCACATCCCAAGTCCTTTGTTATATTTTATTTAGACATAGGGTCTCACTGCACTGCATAGGCCCTTGCTAATTTGCTGGGGCTGGATTTGAACTTGTGATCCTCCTGCTTCAGTCTCAGAGCTGCTGGGACTACAGGCATGTGCCACTGTGTCTGGGCTCAATAATCTTTATATGAGCTTGACTGATCATTTATATTTATCCATGTGGTTATTGGTTCTAGTGTTTAGAATTTTCTTTGTTTTCAACAATATTTCCATCTGTTACCATGTTCTGTCTGCTTGAAGGACTTCTTTTAGCATTCCTAGTAGCCCAGTTATGCTGGTGATTATTCTTTTAACTTTCATATGTCTAAGGAAAAATCTTTGTTTGGCCTTTATTTAAATATAT
>NW_025999925.1:12110935-12135341 GCF_001458135.2 Marmota marmota marmota
TTTTTTTTTTTTTTTTCTGGGTAAAGAATTCTAATCAAGGCAACAAACATGGTGGTACACACCTCTAATCCTAAATAGTCAGATGGCTGAGGCAGGAGGATGAAAGTTGGAGGCCAATCCAAGGCAACTTAGTAAGATCCTGTCTCAAAATAAAATTTAAAAAAAAAACAAGCTGTGAATATAATTTAGTGGTAAATAACTTTCGTAGCATGCACGAGGATTGGAGTTCAATTTTTAGTACTGAGGGAAAAGAGTCTAGGTTGACATATTTTTTTTTCTTTTATTACTATTTAAAGATATTCCTATTTTCTTTCTTTCTTTCTTTCTTTCTTTCTTTCTTTCTTTCTTTCTTTCTTTCTTTCTTTCTTTACATTTCACACAAGTAATGCATGCTTATTCTTTGTTTCTCTGTAAATATAATACAACTTCTTCCTTTCTTCCTTTGGATATATTCACAATTTTCTTTCTTTTGTGTTTAATTTTATTTTTTTTACTGTTTTTAAATAATTTTATTGTGATGTACCTCACGTAGTTTGGGCAGGGCTTTGGATTTGGTGAACTTCTTTCAAATGTATATTTATGTTTTTAGTCAAATTTGAGCAATTTTTCTCTATTCATTCAATTTTACATATCTACCCTTCTTCTTTCTCCTCTCCTTTAGTGATTTCAGTGGCATGTGACATTCTCCCAGCTCACTGAACCTCCTTTTTTTATTCCTCTTTTTTCTTCTTCTTGAAGTTGGCTTATGATATTGCTCTGTTTTCAAATACGCTAATACTTTTTTCCTTCCTCAAGGTCTAATCTGCTGTTAATTTTAGTGTATTTTTCATCTCAATCACTCTAGTTTCCATGTATAAAAGTTTATTTTATTTTATTAAAGAAATGTCTTCCATGTCTCTACTCTGCATGTCCATTCTATTCTCCATTTTGTTAAACAAAGCACAGTTACAATACCACTTTTAATGTCCTTGTTTACTAATTCTATAATCTACTTGGGCCCCATATGTGGGCCAAGGTTTGCTTATTTTTTATAATCATCATCATCATAAATCATATTTTACTGCTTTTTCACATTCTTGGAATTTTATCATTGGATACTTAACTTTGTAATATATATAGTTTATGCTATAGGGTATTTTTGCTTTTCTGTGAATATGTGGAAATAAGCTAAAACAACCCATTCTTTTCTTTTTAACAGATAAAAGATCTAATTTTTAAAATAATTAAACATAAATATTTTTGAAAGCTGTAATTACTTTAATGGTTTCCCCAAAGTTGCCTATTACTTTATACAGCAAATACCTTAACTTCTTCATATTAATTAATCGGGTCTTCTGAAAATCATCTTTAAAGAACCTTATTTTTAAAATAAATGAATTACTTCTATTTATCAACTGTAAGAAATGAGACCTATGGAATGAGAGTAACTAAAGATTCTTAAGTTTCCTTATTATTTTTTAAATTTTATAATATTTGAAAACAGATTTTTTGTACTTTATCATTACAATGATGCAGAGTTCATTTTAAAAAGAAGTTACTTTTTTATAATTTATGGGTTAAACAGCTTTCATTTGTCCATAATATAAAAAACCAACACAGCAAGATGGTAATCTGTTGTTTCATATACAGAAATCTTGCAAGTAACAATTTTCTAGAAATGTTTATTTCAATGTCATGTCATCAGGACCTGCAGATCAAGATGTTAAGAACTTTTTGGTATAAATCTGATCGTGACATTCTACCTCATGAGCAAAAGGGCAACAACTCTTGCCAATGACCAGCATGGCAACATCTATTGAAAAAAAATCTTCCACTGTTTCTGTCTCTCCCTTTCTCCCCTCCCCACCTTATCTCTCATCAGAGAAAACCCAACCTCTGGTTGACTCTCAGTGTCTGGTCTTCTTGAGACTCTTGCTTACCCTTTCACTATTTAAATGTATAATCAAGCCTTGCCCTTATTTCACATCTACATTTGTTTTTCTCCTTATAAAAATGACTATCCTTTGCCAAACTTTGTCTTTTTCAGCTCTATCACATGATAGTAATGAGCATCATATAAAATAAAACTGAATATTTCTTCCAAACTCCTAAGGTTTTATAGGGCTCTGGGAAGTTAGTTCAAGCTCATAATTCTACCCTTTAAGATAAGGTTGGAAACACATAAGTGCCAGGTAAAACAGTTACTGATGACATTATTGAACCCACCAAATGTCTTTGAAACACATAAAGACAACTCTTTGTCATGATTCTCATGAAAAAAATGATGGATTGAATTTGAACATCAATGATTTAGAGTATTAAAATGTTATTTTTCTTTTCTGTAATGCATAACAGGTAGCATATTAATTTATAATATATGAAATGAGTGCTTTCAGTGTTTTTGAAGGAATAAACAAGCTCTGATCTATTGTATGTCACTCTTACTAAGATGAAAAAGAAGAGAAAAATTGGAAGTGAGATGCTGCAATGCACAAATTTTTTGTACCCTTCCATTATTAATCATTTGGTGCCAAATTGTTTCATTTTAATGGGACAAGAAATATTGGTCTAAATAACATATTCCATTATTGGGCATATATCAATTGAGGGTTGAAAAATTATGCTATAAATAACTAATTTAGAAGATTTTTCACACTTTTTAAATGTGTCAGTCAAGGCTTGTTATTCAACAAAGCAATTTACTAGATATTAACAATACTTAGAAAAATAATATAGCTTTGTAATTAAACTTGAAATCATAATTCTACAAAATAAATATCAAGTTTACAAAAAATATTTTAAAAGGGGTGTATACCTTCAGACTTATTTCAGCTAACAGATATGTAGACTCAATTCCATGTTTATTCTTAATGATTTTAAATTAAAATATTCATTTTTTTATATTTACTTCAATAGTTATTCATAAGTCTATCACACACTGATGTTTAAAACAAATTTAAAGGTTAATTTAACAATGTTTATAATCCTAGTTAATCAATAAAAATGAAAAATCACAATGTAGTTTTAATTTCCAATAACACATGCTTAGAAGATCAGGACCTTTCCACATATAAAACTGCTGCTGTATGTTCTTGTGAGCACATTCTTCTAGCAAAATAAATGACTATGTTTCCAGCCTAATGATTTTAAGATAAATAGAAAACAATGTAGTGAATATCTGGAAGTTGTTCACATAAATAGAGGGCAAAAACAGGGTGGCTTTTAAAAAGTCTTCAAATAGAACAATCAAAACCATTGCACATGAACTTTAATACATTTACAAATAATGTTACTCAAAGTTGCAATTCAAGTTATATTTGATTCTGTGGGCAAAGTTGATTTATATATTTTGATTGTACCTCTATATCTGCAGATACTATACACACTGTTGTTATAAAGAAAATTATTCAAACATGTAGAGATTAAATTCAATAAAAAATTGTATCCTGTTGCAATGCCAATTATGATGACTGCACAATGAGTATGCTGAAGCAGATATTTGATGTAACTTTTTCAAGTGTGAAAACCAAATTATTCAAGCATGTACATATACGTGCACAGATGCATGCTTTAAACATTAATTTCATAAAATTAAACAAGATCTGGTTGTGTTTTCCAGGATTGGGAGAAACTCAAATTAAGTAATATTAGAAGGTACTATACAAGTTAATGAAATTGGAAAAATTAAACTGATGACATTTATTAGGCAATCTCAGATATTTCTGGCCAGCATTGGAAAATTTTGTTAGAAATGATGTCAATGCTTTGCCATATTGAATAAAGTATATATGTGAAGTTCTGAAATACTTTATATTTTACTCTGTATAAATAAGTGTTCTGTTAAAAACTTAGAAACAACTGAATTCTTAATTATAACTAATTATAATTCATTTAAGTTTCTCAAAACAGTATAGTGGCCCATTAATTATATATAATAACTTTGTTGAACAATCATTTATTTGTTACTTATTACATTGCAGATACTTTTCTAAGCAGAGAATGAGGCTCATGCAACCTTGAATAACCAAATACTTGCTCTTGGGGACACTACTTTCAGTTGAGCAAGATGAACAAATAAAAAACTCATAAAACCAGGTAGTTTAAATTACTGTGACAACTTCAAAATATGCATTCCAAAATTTAAATATATGTCACAGTGTAATAGTGATGAGCCCAGGGACTAAAAATAACTTAAATAAACAATCTACAATGACTCAGATATTGCAATTATATACCACTAAATATTATAGATCATATTGAATTTTGAGTGGTTTACATGGCTTTGTGTATTAGGTCAATTTTAATTAATAGCTCAAATTTACAAATGAAAATTGAAAATTCTGACGTTCATGTTGCTATTTTAAATAGTAGATAATTTAGCATCTTATTAATAGGTATTGTGTCATACTAATAAAGTAACTTTAAAAAAATACATAGCTGTATATTTTAATTGGGAACTTGAAGGAATATTCTATGTTTCTATTGTTCTGTCAGTGTGTTAGGAGAATCATTTAAATAAAACTCAAAGAAAACCTCTGATATTATTTGGATCATGGAATGTGCTTTATGCCATCAGCATCATCATAATGTCATAACATGAAATACCTTGCGAAGTTTAAAGAAAGCACTGTTTGTCACAGACCTTCCGAACACTTTAAATAGAGTGTTCTTGGCAATGCCTCCATAAAGACAGCAGGGGAGACATTGTGATTCCAGTCCTGCCTCTCAACTTCACAGCACCACCTGCCCTGAAGATATCTGCTGCAAAGCCAAAGGTCAAGCCTCTGGTTTTGGTATAGCTTTACAGGAGATAAAAAAAAAAAAAAAAAAAAAAAAAAAAACTTGGATGAAAATTTGCTCTGTATATTTCTCAACAAAGGAAAGTGAATCTTCTAAACTGTATATAAGAACTGAAAAAATAAAAAAGTAAAATACAACATAAAGTCTGAAGCTAAACTAGGACAAAACACAACTCAGCCATGAGAGCCTAAAAGTCTACTAAATACATTGTAGTTCTTTTCCAAAGAGCTCAACTGAAATAATGGTACTTTAGTAATGTGGAAGGAATAACAGTACTTATGATTTTTAAAAGCTGTCTTTTTATAGTGGTCAAAAAGTAATACTATAATGCTGAGTTAAAGCATAAGATAAATAGCAAGCTTTTCATATCATAAATCCAGAATACAGTTTGAGGAGTGAAGTTTATTTGCTCCAAGTGGACTACAAGTTATCCAAGGCAAACATTCTTAGGAACTGAGACTAAGGGACACCTGACCTGTTACAAATTTTGCATATTTACAAACCTACTGGGGTTCAAAAGTGAGAAATTTGTTTGCATTCTTTTGCAATAGCAATTGTATTAACAGATGTTTAAGAATGAATGTTTCAAACTAAAGGCATTTGTTTGATATTTTCAGCATCATTTTTTCTACCCACATATGTCAAAACAACTCTGAACAGCATGCTTTCCAAATTAGAAAAGAATTTCTTTAGAGAAATAACTTCAGAAGCAAAAGTAATTAACTAAGCAAATAAAGTTTGTATAAAATTAGAACCTATTCAAGTAGAACTTTCTTTTTTTAAAGATAGTAAGGAAGGGGTACTTAGCTTATTCTTTCTACAAATATCTTTTTTTTTCACCCTGTTGACCAACACATTTTATTCTGGTCAGGATATTTGTGTAAGTGGAACTGTTTCTTTGGTGAAGAAACTGTTCATCTTTTGTATCAGTTGCATGGTTTTTAACTTTACATTCTGAAAATAAAGAAACAGGATGGTGTGCCAGCATGCTGTACTTGCATAGTCAATGATGACATTTCTCAAAGTTCTCCTCCATGGTGAAGTTCTACCATTTTCCCATAGAGTGAGAAATAGACTGTCAATGTGCAGGTCCCAAAGATAGCAGCACAATTCTATGGACAGCTATCATCATAGGTTCATATGAAGGGAAACACACCTTATGGGTCATTCTTTATGCACAGAATATAGGAGAACCCGGTCGTGTTAGGCTATTGAGTCTACAGTTTAAGGCCTTTAGAACATCACCAGCATATAGACTCCTCTCCATCATGGAGGGGCTTACCTATAGTTACTGACAATTATCCAGTGAAGAAGTTTTAGGAACATTAAATCATCTGTTTTCTCTACCCATCAATCCTGAACTTCCAGGTACATGTGAGAATTTTGAGAATGAAGCTGGATCAGAAACAGATCACAAACAGTTCTTTGAATTGTCTAAATATCACACTATCACAGCAAAGTCCCTCTGAACTTCTTCATTCAACATAATTCCATATAAATGGTTGTTGTGAAAGACCTATGATGAATTAAAATCATTAAATTAAAATGATTTAAAACTAAACAATATTTTAGCAGTCATTAATTGCTTAAATATATTTTATATTTTGAAAATCCATGGTAGCTGGTAACATGATATATGTCATGATATTTTGAGAAACAGATATGTATAATAATATAATTGTTGTGTAAGTAGTACATAGAAATAGCTATTTTGAATCAAAACATAGTATAAAGGTAGAATCAAATATAATGCATAGTATAAAACATAGTATAAAGGTAGAATCAAATATAATCATCCAGTAAAGACTGGATGATTGCATAAATTAATTATTCTCTCAACCATTATAGGGAACATAGATAGCTATGAATAAACCAATTGAGTAACTCTAAGTAAATACTTTAAGATTGGAACTTTAAATATATTTGTGATGTAATTGAAACTTTATAAAGGATTTAAAATGTGCTACACATCTTTAAGATTAAGAATCTATAAAAAATGTGATTATAGGGGTTAGGGTGTGGCTCAGTGGTAGAGCACTTGCCTAGTATATGTGAGGCACTGGGTTTGATTCTCAGCACTGCATTTAAATAAGTGAATAAAATAAAGGTTCATCAATTGTAGCGCCCCCTTGCCCGCAAGGAAGACGCAACACTCAGGAATCTTCTTTCAGCAGTTTATTCAGGCCCCTGACAGTTCTTCTCCTCAGTTCTCTTCTTCAGTTCTCTCCCTCCGGATGCCCCTCCCAGCCTTAATAAAGCATCTCAAGCCCCAATGCAAAGCAGCCACGTGGAGCTTTCTCATAGAGTGATGAAAAGTCATGTGCCAACTCTCCCAAACAAGGAGTTGTTTGTCACAGACCACAGCGGAGCCAGCGCCATCATGTAATGGCGACCATAATTTACATAAACGGCAGAAACGGCTCACCACAGTTCCCCCTTTTTGTTTTCTTAAAACAATACAGGCGAGAGTAGAGGTCCTACCCCACTGTGCAGAAGTGGCTGCAATGTATGGTTCAGTCCCAAGGAGGCGCCTTCCCCAGACCCGAGACCATATCAGCCGACGCCTTTTTTCGTGGGGCGGGGAGTGAACGCGTCTAACCCGCATGCAATAGGACATGCTCTCCTTGAGGTCCATGTCAAGGATCACTCAAGTGCAGTGCTTTGCCTCGCATCCTGTATCGTGGCGATGGTGGACGAAGGGGGATAACTGAGGTTGAACTGTGGCTGTTTATAACGACAAACAAGTTGACAGCACCTTGAAAGAAAGGCACGGATTTTAAGACGATAGAAAAGCACTAGTGTGGAAACCCATCTGCGTGCAATGGCAGTAAAACCGGCAGAGTGCAAGGGCTTTCCAACACTAAGAGAATAGCAAGGAAGGTCATGTCGATCCCAGTGCAATGTTATAATAACTTGGGGTACAACGACCATGACAAAGGTTTACTGTTTAAGATGCGCAAGCCAGACTTGAGGCGAGTTGCCATTTTCTAAAGCTGCAAGAGCTTGTATGATCATAGCCTTATCATGAGCACTGCGGGCCTTAAGGCGACAGAGAAACCACAAACAGAGGAACATAGCGAAGAAACACAAAAACAAAATGACACAACAAGAGACACACAGAAAACAAAAGCGAAAGTAAAAACGAAAGTACACAATGCAGCTGCTGCCCCGCTTTGGTCGCGGGTCCCACTTACTTGGGACGATTCTCCGCTTTGATCGCGGATCCCACTTACCTGGGACTACGGTGCACCCCCCTGACTGCTGAAAGTTCTGGTTCCCGGGTTTCGGCACCACTTGTAGCGCCCCCTTGCCCGCAAGGAAGACGCAACACTCAGGAATCTTCTTTCAGCAGTTTATTCAGGCCCCTGACAGTTCTTCTCCTCAGTTCTCTTCTTCAGTTCTCTCCCTCCGGATGCCCCTCCCAGCCTTAATAAAGCATCTCAAGCCCCAATGCAAAGCAGCCACGTGGAGCTTTCTCATAGAGTGATGAAAAGTCATGTGCCAACTCTCCCAAACAAGGAGTTGTTTGTCACAGACCACAGCGGAGCCAGCGCCATCATGTAATGGCGACCATAATTTACATAAACGGCAGAAACGGCTCACCACAATCAATGTTTAAAAATATTTTTAAAATGTGATTATAAAAAGCTAATATGGTTCTTTAAATTAGTGATAATTGATCAAATTCATTTGATACTGTTGTGTTCTATGATTATGTATTATAGCTTTTCACAATTATTCCATTCTTCCCCCTTATAAAATAAGTAAAATATTAAAGTGCATAGAACACATGGGGAATTTTTTCTAAATTACAATGCTCTGTTTAAAAATTTTTAATATGCCTTTTCGAGAACTGGGGTAGAGGCAGTGCAAATGAAAGAAGTCAATAACCTGCATCTCAGATTAGTTGTGGGTTACTACTTGACTTGGAAGTTAATATTGCAATGGAAATTACATTTAGATTATAATTTTCAATTTATTAGACATTTTAATCTGTACAAAAACTTTCAGTTATGATACTGAATGATAGTATTAGACTTATTGTAAGCAATGTTACATAGATGATGGTTAGTGATAATCAATAATAGTTACATACTTGTGAGAAGATGTGTTGTATAATTTGTTTCTTTCACCTCAAATCTGATTGTTTTTTGTAAATCATTGGAATTTCTTTTATTTTCATTTTTATATTATTAATCATAGCCTATATGTCATATTATTCCTTCTCAACATTTCGGCCATAATTTTCTCCACTATTTAATACTAAAAAAGCAAGCACTGCTACTTTTAAGCTCAAAATCCTGATTGAAGCTTATATTCATATTTCATGCCTATGCAATGAAAGAGTACCTGTTTTTTTCTAACTGAATGTTTATAGATTATAAAGAGTTAGATATAGCCATATTTAATTTCTAACCTGTTGCCCATGATTTTTTTTTAAAAATGCAGAAATCTCACATATTGTAAGAAAAGATAGAATAATCCACTTTTATTCCATTGAGAAAATATTTCTGTAAATAAACTAGTCTCTAGTAATGTCAAGCAATTGCTTTGGCAAAAAATGCCACTAGAGCTTAAAAAATTAATTCAGTTCATAGAAACTATGAAAGCTTGACAAGTTTTATTCCAAAAATAAATAAAGGTCTGTCACTATAGATTTCTCAGGCTCTAGCAATCTTTCACAAAAGGTATTATCCGTAATTTTTTTGAAATAAAAAACACACCCACAAATTCTTTTAGCCTTGCAAGGGGAAAAAAGTGTTTTATTCCTACATGCTGTCTGAATTATTTTGTGCTAGTGACTGACATAAGTTAGGTAGTGTGTGAGAATAAGGAAATCCTACAACAAGAGCACACAGGTTACTTTACAGTTAAAAAGCAGATATAAGGAAGCTTATGCTGGAAGGTATCTTTCCTAGAACAGCAGGAACCCCATCTTTTGTGAAGCCTACACAGGCTTCCAACATTTTTTTTTAACATTTCCGAAAATGGTTCAATATCTACAAATTCTATGAAGCAGAAGTCATGCTGAATTCTGAAAGATTTTGTTAAAAAAATTGTTGTGCAACAAGGTTCTGCACTGACCAAATTTTGAGTTGGACCCACTGCAGCAAATCCCTAATGTGGGAGTCTTATTTATTTATTTATTTATTTATTTATTTATTTATTTATAGTTACACAAGAGAGTAGAGTGTATTTTGACATATTTATGCAAACATGGAGTACATTTTATTCCAATCAGGATTCTAGTCTCGGGACTGTACATGTAATGTGGAGACTCACTGGTATATTTATATATGTACATAGGAAAGTTGAGTCAGATTCATTCCACTTTCTTTCCTATTTTTCCCAGACTATTATACTAAGTGAAATAATCCAATCCCAGTGTGTTTTAATTCTTCAGCAGAGAACAAGCGATATGTGCTGCTGAAACCATCTCTCTTTTCCCCACCATGCTCTTTCTCCTACCTCCCTATTTTCTGGGGAAATAGACATCATTCTTTTTTTTTTTTTTATAAATTTTGTTAAATGATGAATTCCCCAATCTGGTAGAATCTTCTCTACAGTGTCATGTATTTTACATGTTGTAATATGTAGGTTCAGGACCTCTGAAAAACAATTATGTCTGATAGCACAGTTTACTAAAACATTTCCTGATCCTGGAATTTTGAAACTTCCTCTTTTCATAAAGCACTGACTTGTCCATTTATCACTCTGAGCCTGCTTTTTTTAACGTATATAATTACATAGTTGAACAAGGTAATTTCCTGGCTCACTAGTAGATTATCTGCTTTTAATATAAAATGGTTTTAACCTGGATCATTCAATGTTTTCTCTCTAGATTCTTACAAACTAAGGGTTGATGTATCTGCCAAAGTCTAATTTACCGTGAAACAATTTATTCACAGGTCTTAGCAATTCAGTAACCTCAATCCACTAAATTTTGCTAATATTCTACATTTATATAAAAAACACTATTTTGGTATTTGCCACTCTGTAAGTATTGTTTCAGAAAATATTTTAATTAAAAAATGCTTTCCAAATACAATCTAATTTTTATTGTCCAAATGTTTTAGCTCTCTTTCCTAAAATAGTAATTTTCAATGAATTACGTTAAATAGTGAACTAGGTCAGTCCTGCTTTATGAAATGGTAGTTCTCACCTTTTTTTCCCAGCAAGATAATTTTTTTTCTGATTTATATAAGTTCATAGTTGTTTCCAGTAATACATAAAAAAACACCACATTGTCATCCATGAGATGGATGTGAGAGTAGATTGCCATCTTATTGATGTTACACATGCACATCCTCCTACCTCACATGCATAAGCACACTCAGATGCAAAATACAAAGTCAGATTGTAAATGAAGTTAACAGAACAAGAGAAACAGATTAGCTGAGGTCTTAAATTATAAAAAAATTAACTGTTAAAGCACATTTTAATTTCATATGCTGACAGATTTTTAAAATTTGGTCTGTGTTTACAAAGGAGAAATTAGAAACAATTTGAGTTTTATTGTCTTTTTTGTTCAAATGTGACTTTCATTAACAATTTTCTCTGAGGTAATGCAATTAGTGTGCTCAGCCCTGAGAATGTAATTCTCTCCATACTGGCACTTACTCCCTGACCAATTGCCGATGACAGCTTTGTTGTGCTTGATCTGATTCTTTTTTTTTTTTTAAATATTTATTTTGTTTTTTAGTTATAGGCCGACACAACATCTTTGTTTTGCATGTGGTGCTGAGGATCGAACCCGGGCCGCACGCATGCCAGGCGAGCTTGCTACCGCTTGAGCCACATCCCTAGCCCTTGATCTGATTCTTAATAGAGAGAATCAAACTCTAAATAATCTTACACTGACAATAGATTTTACATTTTTCTTTTATAGCTTACATTTGCTAAAATTAATTAAAATAAATAAAAATCCATTCAAAATAAATTGTAGAATTTTAAAGCATTATTTTTATCATGTATATTGCTCTCTATTTAATCTAGCCATATTATAAAATGAGTGATGTAAAGTAACTTTATTTATATTTGCTAGACAGTGGGAATATCATAAAAAAAACAATACTTCTTAACATCATAGGTTATTGGCCGTATTCCTCAGGATTATTTCTTGTTCGTTTATCTTCTTGCTTTACTTGATCACTTTGGAGTCAATTAATACTTTTTTCAATTTTTTATATTTTTACCATGATTTCTTCCTGCAGCTCACATCATTTTATCTATTCTTTGTTCAAAACTGTATTCTGATCATCCCTGAAACTTTAGTCAGTTATATCCAAAACTGAACTTACTTTTCCCATCAGTTCATATACATATTCACTTCTTTTTATTTCCAACTTAGCATTTACTATGATATACTCAATTTTCCATCTCTATTTATATGCAAGTCTCTCTTCTGGACATTTAAGTTTCTAAAAGACTGTCTTATTACTCTCTATATTACTGTTTTTATAGAGCAGAGACTGTGGCTAAACTGTCAAAGGTTCAAACTCAACTATATATTTTAATAAGTATGTTTTTTTTAAGCTGTGGTATTAGATTCTCAAGTGGTAAAATATTAACATTAATAGTCTACCTCAGAGGAAAGTATCCATAATAAATTGAGATAATGCATATGAGATAAATAGGAAGTTCTACATAAACAGTAATTACAAATGATTATTATTACATTAAATATTATTATTTCATTTTTATGTCTGCTATGATGACTAAAATTAAGCACAGAATAACTAACTGAAAGCTGGTTTACAAGAATTATTTTACAATATTTCTAAAATATGATACATTATTATAATCATCCATGTTTTAAAGGAAAGAAATGTTCCATTTTAGTTTCAAAGCCATGAAACTATAAATTATTTATAAATATTAAATAATATAGATGTTTTCTGGCATAAAGAAAATATTTGGTGGAATGCAAAAATTGTCAAATATTTATTTATTTGTTATTTAAACCATTACCTTTACAATTTCATTTAGCATCTGAATTAAATAAGTAATATAACATGACATAACAATCTTCACAACTGTATTTATCATTTACATCAGAAATGTTGTGGTTTGGATCTGGGATGTTCCCAAAGCCTCAAGTGTTTCATGCTTGGTCCCCAGTGCAGTATCATTCACAGGTGGGAAATAGGGAAAATGACTGTCTTTACCTCAACAATGGATCACTAAACTACTGTAATAAAAATTTGAATGGACCATTGGGAGGTGGACCTTACTTTCAGTAAGTAGGTCACTGGATATATGCCCTTGGGACTATAACTTGTTTCTCTCTCTCTCTCTCTCTCTCTCTCTCTCTCTCTCTCTCTCTTCCTGGTTGCTATGAGCTGATCAATTTTCCTTTGCCACACCCTTCCACCATGATGTTCTGACTCACCTCAGGCCCAAAGAAATGGAGCCAGCCAATTGGACTGAAATCTCTGACCCCATGAGCCTAAATAAATTTTTATCAAGTTTTTGGCACAGTCATGAAAAGTGGACTAAAACAAACATTTTTCAAAGCATACTCTGGGAAATATTGCAGTGACTGGATAGTGCTTTTTGACAAGTAGTTTTGGGAGATAATGTGTTAAAGACCTACATTCTTCAATGAAATGATCCCCATAACTTTCAATATGGTATTTGTATTTTAAAGATATGTGAGGGCATATGTATGACACAGAGTTTTTCTTAAAATTACTTAGATTTTATTCTAAGAGCATATTTAGGATAAGTCCTCTCTCATGCTACTAGAAAAAATATATGTATTATTTAGATTTTTATTTGTATATATGAAGCTTTGGTTTAATTCAGCCTGCATGGTGGATTTGACTGTTTGCTAAAGGGGGAATAGCAGGTGGGAATGTGGTTCTGATGACATTAGGTTGCTTTTACCCTTTTTATTCTGCTAATAATATTTCTTGACTTGATAAATA
Organism: Marmota marmota marmota; assembly: GCF_001458135.2. Taxonomy (NCBI): domain Eukaryota; kingdom Metazoa; phylum Chordata; class Mammalia; order Rodentia; family Sciuridae; genus Marmota; species Marmota marmota. The sequence continues at coordinate 12,124,645 of NW_025999925.1, forward strand.
AAGTAGCATAGTCTTGATTTAGTAAGGGATAAGTAGATGAAAAGTTAAGAAGTAATGGGAAATTTTCTGAAGACCTCTGACTTTCTTTAGCACTTTCTTTAGTACATCATGTATAAGACTGGGTCTACTAGGATTGCCAAAATATTTTTGTTTGTTGGTTCAGATATGTTTCTCAGAGAACTTGTAATGAGGAGAGTAAAATAGTTTTTTCTTTAATATCTGAGTCAGTATCATTCAGTGTTTTCTTTTGTTCAAGAGGAAAGTAGATCTTACAACTTGAATGAGTGTTTATTCATGTATATCTCATAGAAATTAAAAATCTGCTTCACCTGCCTGATGTAATTACAATTATTAAGGTTGCTTATAATATAATTGAATTATAAGGTACCCTCTGAGCTTTACCACCTTAGGGAAAAAACTATAAGATGAAATATATCTCTGGCTTACTGCAAACTGAAAGAGGCCTCAATACTTTATTCACAGATGATACCAAGATCCTTAAAACTTGGATAAACTGGGCTGGGATTGTGGCTCAGCAGTAAAGCACTCACTTAGCACATGTGAGGCCCTGGGTTTGATCCTCAGCACCACATAAAAAGAAATAAATAAAATACAGCTATTGTGTCAACTACAACTAATAAATAAATAAATATTTTTAAAAAACCCTTGGATAAGCTTCCTAAGATTTTTTTATCACACTTTTTTTATTTATCACACTTCCTAAGATTTTTTTTTCTTGAAAAAACTATATAAAACTTGTTCGTAATTTCTTTGTTTATGAAAAGTCATATCAGCTCTCTCAATGCCACATATTATTTCTAGCTAAATTTTTAAAATTATTTTTTAACTTAAGTTCTGTTAACATGATTTAAAAATTTTATGCTTTAATTAATTGTTTTTTCACATTTATGACTATCTCTCCAGGAAATTTTTAGAAACATAAAACAGAAAAACAGAACCCAGTGTGCATAACACCACAAGTGTGTATATGCTTAATAAAATTTATCTGAATGTATATAATTAAATTGAAAAGTTAGTTTAAGGGGAGAGGGGGCGAGAGGGCCAGACAGAAACAATATCTAAATTATACTGTTAGTCAGCTTTTTGTCACTGTGACCAAAATACTAGACATGGACAACTTATAAGAGGGAAAATTTATTTTGGGTCAAAGTTTTAGATCTTTAGCTGAGCCCATTGCTCTTGGGCCAAAGTGAGACAGAACATGGCAAAAAGCTGCAGGGTACATAAACTCTTCCAGTGCGTGCCCACCAGTGACTCTATCTTCCTATAGTTACCACCCAATCCATTCAAACTAAGATGGACTGATTAGGTTACAGTTCCCACAATCCAACCATTTCACCTTTGCAAATTTCTGCATTAACACTGGGACTTTTTGGGGTGACACCTAATATTCAAACCATGATATAAACAAAAAACCCACAAGTTTAAATAATTGTTATTTTAAAACTTATGTCTTCTGAATACTGTGTTCTTTAAAACCCTCTTTTTAAAATTTATTTGTGGATAGTAGAATCTGAAAGGACAAAATTTTCTTTGATTATGAATGAGTATAGAGTACTGTAGCTTAGGAAGGAAGGGGAAGATGATGCATTATGCTCATTCTATACCACACCATTGATCAATCAGAATCACTTACTGAATGAACACCATGCTTCCCTGGATCATGATGCATTCACTGTAGATACCTAGGATTTAAATATATCAATGGAGGAGAAAAGTCAGTTTTCAAAATATTAAGGAAAGATAAGAAAAAGAAATCAGCAGTTCCTGGTAGGAAGTACTGTGAAAATTACACTTGTACTTTTCATTTTCTTAGTTCAAGACCAAATAACCTTTCCATTATATTTAAATTTCTATCTTGTTCTCTAGCATTCCTTGACTTGATTAACCACCTGGAAACTTGACAATCACTGTCATTATCCATCAGGATTCCATCTTATATTGTCCGTGCTCTGTTTTCTACCTGTACTCTGGTTAACAAAGATTTCAAAAGGGCCGCAATGATCAGAATAACTCTTCTACATTTGCCAATTTCAATTCAATGTTTCATGTGCCAGTGACTTACTGTAGAAGTCCCCATAGAGTTTTTATTCAAACGTGGCACCTGTTTGCTTTCATTTTAATTCTTTGAAAATTTTAATTCTCTCGAATTTAAGTGCTGTCATTCTATTTCTTCCAAAGGGTCATAGACCTAACTATGCTACATGCATAACCAATCTACTGCCACAGAGAAACAGCAATGATCTTAGAATTTCCAATGCAGTGCCTTTAAAGAGATTTTAAAATGTAAATGGTAATTCTCATGCCTGTAATATAGAATGAGTAACTGGCTATAATAATTTAATTTATCATAGAAAAGATCTTTTTTGGGTGGTGTTCATTTTGTGGTTTTTATTTTATTTTGATTTGGTAGTGCAAAGCATAGCCCGGGTCCTCATGCATACAAGGCAAGTGCTTAGGTTGATTGACAACGGATAAAAGCTGCCACATAAGTGTGTGTGTGTGTGTGTGTGTGTGTGTTCTCTTAAATATGTGTATCTTCTACCTTTTCTGCTCTTAAAGTAGCTCACTTATTTAAAATAAGGTTAATTTCTCTTGAAATTATTTTACTTAATGCAGATGTAGCTAGAGAGAGATATCTTTGTTACATACTTTATTACATCATTTTCTGACAAATGACCGGTTTTACAGCTGAACTCATAACCTTGATTATAGCCATACTTTTAACTGTCTGAAGGAAGAAAAACACACACACACATAGATAGATGATTGAGAGATCAGTAGGCACTAAGTACAGATTAAGTTCAGTGGATTAACACAAACCAAACATCTGTGTTATAAATATTCACAATACTCCAAAAACCCTTTTGTTGTGACTATACTCAATACTGTCTCCAAACGGAAACCAATGCTTTGGCTTCTAACACTGTATACATATATCATGCCTATATTTGAACTTTAAATTAATTGAAACTGATATTGCTGCAGTCCGACTGCAGCAAAATAGCCGGGGGGGGGGTGACGAACAACTTGTGTAGANCCGTTTATTGTAGGACAGGAGGGGTATTTATACATTCCACACAGCTTATCTAATTAACATAAACTAGATACAGCAGTCAACCAATAAGGAATCTCCACACTTAATGGCTCACTGGTGTTACTTCACAAACCACTCCCCCTGGCAAAATGCCAGGCGCCATCCTGACTTGTTTACAGACTCTAACATTTCCCCCTTTTGTTTAATTTAAATAATGACCATAGTGGTTTTTACACAAACACCATAAATAATCTGCTACAAGCAGAAGGGGAAGATACAAAATGCCACAATACCAAGCCAAATGATGGCTCCATGCAAGAAGCCCTTGGAAAAATTATACCAGCAATGACACCATTTGCAAAGATACCGAGTTACAATTTGTTGTAGATTACAGTTTGTTGTTTCAGTCCAGGTAAAGCAGTGTCTCAATAGATTAACTCACAGTCCAGGTAAATCACAGTCCAGGTAAGTTCTGCAGGCAGCTAGCTTGATCCGAAGTCTCCTCCGGTTCTCAGCAACACTGGAAATTCTTCCACCTTCGTCTTCACCGGCACTGGGACGAAGGCAGGAACTCTGGATGGCTAAAGAAAATCCTGTAGTATTCCAGCAGGCACTAAGAAAACAACCTTCTGAACAATTTAGTACATTATCTCAAGGTTTTTTTTTACATTTGAAATAGGGTGTCAATGGATGAATAACTGAAAGATCAGATCCACATGTTCCAATCTCTTCCTGAAATCCCCACCCCTCAACAATACCACTCTGGGGACAAAATTCTTCAACATGTGAGAGTTTGGTGGACATTTCAGATCAAATTCGTAACATAAGTTTTTATTTGTAAAGTTTCTTGGTAACGCCTATTGAATTGACTCATTTAGTTTGTCTTCAAAGAGCCAACTTATGTTTCTACTGATTATTTTTTCTTTTTTGTTTTTCTATATTCATTGATATTGGGGTACATCTTTATTTTCTGTTTAGTTCTATTTTTTTAAATTTGATCTGTTGTTATTTTAATGGCTTCTTGTAATGGAAATGTAGCTGACTGATTTTAAGCTTTCTGTCTATTCCAATACAAGCATTTAAGACTAAGCATTTTACTCTAACTGGTGACTAAGCTTAATCCTATACATATAATATGTTCAACTTCATTATTCCAATTCACATTCTCTCTGAATTTCATTTGGATAATTATTATTGTATTTTAATTGCATTTTTGTGTTATGAATAATTATTCTTATTATTGATTAATATGTTGTGGTCAAAGAAGCTATGCAAAACTAATTTAAAAATATATACTTCTTAAGTTTTATTTCCTACCCACTATAGAGTTTATTTTAATTTTTCTGTAATTGTTTTAAGAATTCTTTAAAAAAATTGAACTCCCTTATGTTGGGTAGTAAATGTTCTCTATATACATATTAGCCAGATTTATTCTTTTTTAAAATATATTTTCACAATATCTTGATTTTATTTATTTATTTTTATGTGGTGCTGTAGATTGAACCCAATGCCTCACATGTACTAGGTAGGCAAGCACTGTACCAGTAAGCTACAAACCTAGCCCTTGCCAGATTTATTCTTTTCAATATCCTTCTTGCTTGTTTACCTGCAGGTAATAAGAGAGGTCTTTACAGTTTCCCAATATCATTCCAATTTCTTTGCTTCTCCTTTGACAATTTTTATTTATTTATTTATTTTTGGCATTTTGAAGATATTGTTTGAGTGTGTTTATATGTAGCATTTATTTCTGATAGCTTAACCACTTCATCATTATGAAATGTTGGTCTTTAACACTAGCAATGCTTTTTGCCTTGAGTATGTTATTTTTTGATAGCCATATACCTATATCTGCATTGTTTTCATGGTCATATTCATTTTAGTTTCAAATTATCTGTGTGTGATTTTTATGCAGTAGGAATAGATAAGGTTCTTATTTGGATCTAACACATCAGTGGAAAAGTAGGCCAAATATTTAGCTCAATTATGTAGATTTTCCTCTTCTCCTTTATCAATATATTTGCCATTTTATTAGTTTTGAACTTCTTCAAGAAAATAAAAAGGAATAATTTTCATGGAAATTCCAGTTCTCCTCATGGAGCAATATGTCCAAATCTCTTCACCATGCACAATTGGGAATGAATTTAGTTTTAATTTTTCCAAATATTACTGCGATATAATGGTAATGTAATACTATTAGTGAACATGATAGAATCTTTTCCTTCTAGGCACTCAATACTACATAGTCCAGGCTCAGATCACTTTTATATTTTAGATTCATTAAATTAAATCTAAAATAACTTTTAACTATTCAGGCAGGTATGAGAAGTGTTATCTCCATTTTTACAAGAGATTTTTTTTCCTTCATATGGCTTTTATCTCTCACAGGCAATAGAAAGATGAGTGAGAAACACCGATCTAATTTTTACAACAATATTGCTAGAGTTATCCTTTTTACTAAAGTCTCCATTTACCATGTTTTAAAACATCTGGCTGTATTCTATTGAAAGCTGCATGTTTTCCTAACAAGGCTGATGAAATTGACATGGATCTGAAAATTGGGGTCTCAGACACTGAGAATGGACTATACCATATGGCAATGTAAATCACTTCAGCAGGAATTATGCCTTTCTGTAAATGTGGAGGTCTTTCTGAGAATAGTAACACAAACTTCTCTTTAGTCATCATGCTCAGCTTCTTAAGTGGAAAAAACTAGAGCTCTGGGAAGAAAACCTGCCCAGTGTACTTGTTAGACTTGCTTGACAACTGGGTAGAAATGAATTGCTAGTAAACATAAGCATTTATTTTAGCCTGTTTTTCTTTTATTCATGTCTTTGAGTTTTTCTTTTCATATTATTTTGTAATAAATAAAGGCAATTGAGCAATTGGTAGTTGTGAGTTATCTCAAACTGAATAGTCCAGTTTGTCTCAAGGATAAAAACCAGTGGTAAACTGCATTTGTACTTGAATACTTAAGTCGTTTTCTGCAACACACAGAAACATTCACACACACACACACACACACACACACAAAACCCAATGACAAGCTCTTACTGTTATAGATATTTTAACTTCTAGGCAATAACATTTAACCTATAAAACCTGTAAGAGAATTAGCCATGACAATTTGAGATGCTCTTAGGTTGAGAAACATCATAAAATATCTGATTTGAACTTTTTATTACAACCACAGATTATTATTAATTAAATTGTACAGGAAATTGGCTTGTCAATTTTGACATGCTTAGTTATTGAGTATTACTTAGAATAACACCTTTGTAAAAGAAATTTGAAAACAGATAAAAAAGATATACTTATGTTGCTTTACAAAAGTAGATTTTAATTTTTTCAACAAAAATTCTTAGTTATATATCATCTTTGTTTACATTTTTTGGTTATGACTAAAAGTTAATGTTAAAAACTGTGTATTAAATTTCATGTCTTCTATATGGTTTATGTAAAATCAATTTATTGCTATATGAGACAACATACACCATTAATTTTATAATTAAACACATTATACTATACTATATTTTCAAAATTAATAAAATTCTTATTCCAGATGCACTCAAACTGATTGCATAGTACATTTTTTTCCTGTGGCTAATAGCATTGCCTGTTTTATTTTACTTAATATAATGCCTTCCATTGCATTGAAAATTCTTTTTACATTATTATTTTTAAAGACTGTATAATAGTCCATTGTGTGTATGTGCCATATTTTCTTCACCTACTTGCCATTCAAAAATACTTAGGGTGATTCTATGTATAATGCCACAATAAACATGAGAATGCAGATATCTCTTTGATGTATGAATTTTATCTCTTTGGATGAATATATACTTAGTAGTAAATAGTTGGGTTGTGTAATATTTATGCTTTCAGCTTTTAGGAGGAACATCCTAATTGTTTTCTATCTTGTCTGTACTAATCTACATTCTCACCAACACTGTATCAGGGTCCCTGTTTCTCTACCTCATCAAAAAGACTTTTTATCTTTTGTACTTTTGCTAATGCCATTCTGACAAGGATGAGGTACATCTCATTATAGTTCTGACTTACATACTCTTTATGATTAACAATATTGAACATTTTTTTCATATACCAGCTAACCATTTTTATGTTGCATTTTGAGGAATTTCTATTTAATTCTATTTATCATATTTTAATTGGGTTGTGTACTTGGTTTGAGCTGATTTCCTTATATTTATCAATTATTAGTGGCATGTTTTGAAAATATTTTCTTAAAATTAATTAATAGGTTATCTCCTGTTGATTGTTTTAGAAAGCTAAATTGGAGTTATATTATATCTACTTATAGATTTGCCCAACATGAAGAAATGGAAATAACCCTTCCTCTACAATCTAGCTTACTTTATATCTGATGTGTCCACCTCATTTCTTGATTTTAAGGATGACTGAGATAGCTAAAATTTACCTCCAAGTTCTGAAGACAAAGCAGTGAGGGGATTGTGTAATATTGTGTAATATTTAGGAGTACTAAGAGACTACTTCTGAAATTAACCAGGACATATTCCTCAGATCAACCCTCATCTGGTCAGTTTAAATTATATGGGGAGAAGTCTCCAAATAAAAATCATGTAATTAACTATGCACATACGTTTGAAGAAAAGGGGGAGACAGAGTTTTCCTAGACCATCTGCAGGGTTCAGGTTTCATATGGTTGCCAAGGCCAGGCCAATTAAAGAATCTAAAATATATTACTCTAGGATGTTAAACATAAATACTTCTTTATTCATTTATTTACATATTCAACAATATTTATTGAGCAATATTTATATGTTTGTCATTGTTTAGATACAAAAGAAATTTACAGGATATGCTTTTCCTTCAAGAAGTTAAAGTTATTTAACAAGATTCAACATTTCATCTTCTTAATTATTTGGCAGAGGAAACATGGACAGTTTACACAGCAAAGTAAAAAACCCTAAAGGTTACTATAAGTAATCCTAAAGTTACTATAATACTATTATTGTTATATGGATTTCCTAGTAAGTATAATTTATCCCTATCCAAAAATAAATTATATTTTAAAATTCCTTCTTTTATAGGAAAAGAATATTACTATAAACTAGAGAATGACATTAGATTTTTTTTTTGAAATTCAGGTAAAATTAATTTGAGCTCTTACTTAACACTCCAGAGAGCTGTTTGGGAGTTGGATGGTAGAGCTGACACTTGACCCAGTTACCTCAGATTTCAATTCCAAGGTTTATAGAAATACAGTTACTTTTGTATATTGTTTTTTGCCTTCCCTCTCTTCTTTCTGTGCCATGCTGCTCACAGCATATTTTCTTTTTATATAGCTCAACCTCCATTTCCTATTGAAATTATTTCCAATAAAGCAAAATAAAGGACAAATACAGACCCATACTCCCTTACAACTGCCATCTGAACCAAATCACTAGGAGAAAATAATTGGTGAAAATACGTGGATCGACTAGGATTTATGGTAAGAGTACATGGAATTAAACATGGTTATAAAAGATCATGGTATAAAAATTGGTCTGATATTTATCAACTGTTTTAGACAAGCCATCGTAACTTAATAGTTTGGTGACAAACAATATGAAACCTATTATTAGAAGCTGTTAAAATGGTGATGTTTACTATATAGTGTTCATCCACTGCATAAAGTTTAATAAGATATTTCATCTGTGATACTTTGGAAAAGAGAAAAATAATTGATGGTATGTTCCATCTTACTAACATGGCATAGTCTCACAATGTCTGAAACAAAAATCAGGAAAGCTATTTGAATCGCATATTTTCAGCTCATACCTGTGCTCTTCTGGACAGCAGAGACAGATAAATAAGTCTATGTGTCTTAATGAGTTCATAACTGAGTCAGGGATACTAATTACAATTGGATTGGAAGGAAGAGCTATTAGTAGTCTGCATAAAGAATAATGGATGTTAATATGTAAGTTTATCAGTCCTAAATGAAAAGTATAATTGATTTTGTGGGTCTCCATGAATGATTCAGATTCACTGATATTTACACTTATTTTTCCTGTAGTGGACAGTATACTTCCTGCACCAGAGCACATGGTAGTGTTTGATTTTGCTAACTTATTTGTGGTCAAGCGACCTACATTGCCAAAGAAATGTGAACACACAGGCTAGTGTTATGGCTCAGTGGTAGAGTGCTTGCCTGCAAATGTGAAGCGCTAGGTTTGATCCAAAGCACCACATTAAAATAAATAAATCAAATAAAGGTATTCTGACCATTTACAACTAAAAACAAATTAAATGTGAATAAAATTATATATGAAATTTATTGGTAAAAAATCATTTTATCTAGCATGTGACTCATCATCATTCATTCCCCTTCGAGACCACACATTTCAAAAAGAACAGAAATTTTATTTTTCATTGTTATGGAAACCAGAAAACCAAGACCAAGTTGTTGACAGGTTCAGTGTCTGGTGTGGGTATCATCTCTTCTCTCTTTCTCTCTCTCTCTCTGTTTTTTTTTTTTTAACCTGAAAATGCCATGATTTTATTCTCTTTTAATGCTAAGTAATATTCTACTGTGTATATATAACATAGTTTCATTATCCACTCATCTACTGAAGGACATCTAGGTTGGTTCCACAGATTAGTTATTGTAAGTTGTGCTACTATAAATATTGATGTGGCTGCATCACTATAGTATACTAATTTTAGTCCTTTGGGTATAAACCTGAGGAATGGGATAAGTGCGTCAAATGGTGATTCCATTCCAAGTTTTCTAAGGGATCTCCATGTTGCTTTCCAAAGTGGTTGCATCAATTTGTGTGCCACCAGCAATGTATGAATGTACCTTTTTTCCATATCCTCACCAACACTTATTGTTGCTTGTATTCTTTTTATCCCCTTATTTATTATTTGCTTGTTTATTCTAATCAGTTATACATGACAATAAAAGCTCTTCCATTCATTGTACACAAATGAAATTTTTCATTTCTCTGGTTGTGTGTGAAGTAGAATTACACCATTTGTGCAATCATACATGTACCTAAGGTAATGATGTTCATCTCATTACTCCATTGCCCTCTTTCCTACCACTTTGTCCCCTTCCCTTTGCCACATCCAAAGTTCCTCCACTTACTCCATGCACACCGTCCCCATATGGATCCACTTATCAGAGAAAACATTTGGCCTCTGTTTTTTTTTTTGTTTTGAGATTAGCTTATTTTGTTTGCCATGATATTCTCCAACACCATCTATTTACCTACAAATGCCATAATTTTTTTCTCTTTTAATGCTGAGTAATATTCCATTGTGTATACATACCACAGTTGCTTTTTTTTGGCGAGGATGTGAGGAAAAAGTCACACTCATCTCTTAAGATGAATAAGAGTGTATCTTGTATGAGTATGAGTGTAGCCTTGCTGCTGCATCCTCTGGAAGAACGAACCCCGTATTTTTACATGGCAGGATAGTTGTAAGGGTCAAACTCCACCTTCAACATATTTTAAAAGTCCATAGCCACACAGAGATGCAGACCTGTAATCCCACAGGCTAGGAAGGCTGACACAGGAGGATAGCGAGTTCAAAGCAGACACAGCAAAAGCCAGCAGCTATGCAACTCAGTGAGACCCTGTCTCTAAAAAAAAAATAATATATATATATATAT
>NW_025999925.1:12135478-12170837 GCF_001458135.2 Marmota marmota marmota
ATATATATATATATATATATATATATATATATATATATATATATACCACTAACATAGGGCTGTGGGTGTGGCTTAGTGGTTAAGTGCTCCTGAGTTCAATCTTTTGTATGCCCCCCAATTTAAAGACCCTAATCCCTCCAATGGAGGCAGCCCTCATATCCTCCAAAAGTTTTCACCTGTGATACTGTTGCATGCTATTTTAACATAAATTTTACAAAGGGCACAAACATTTAAGCCTTATTACCCATGTTCCTGTGAAGCTCTTATACCTGGATCCCTTAGTCACTTCATTAGTTTGCTAGGGTTTTCAAAACAAAATATCATCTCGGGTCACTTAATAAAGTAGCAATTTATTTTTCTCATGATTATGGGATAAAAAGCTAAGATTAAGGTATTGGCAAGATTTTTAAACTTTTTTCTTTATAGAGGTATATAATAGTGGAGTGCATTTTAACATATTATATATGTATAGATACATAAAATAAGTATAACTTGTTCCAGTTAGGATACCATGATTGTGGTTGTATATGATGTGGAATCATGTTGGTTGTATATTCATATATAAGGATAGGAATATATGTCAGATTCATTCTACTGTATTTTCTATACCCATTTTTTCTTTTCTGAAGCCTCTCTTTTTGCCTTGAATATGATGCATTCTCACCACCTTTCACATGATCCTTCTTTTGATCACAAAAACTGCTGGTGTGTCTTCTTTTTCTGATAGGGACACCAGACATACTGGATTAGGGTCCACCCATAAGACCTAATTTAACCTTACTCACCTCTCTACAGTCTTTGTATTCCACATACAGTCACCTTCTAAAGTTTACTGGCATTTACTCTTCTAATATATTAATTTTGAGGGGACACAATTTAGTTTATAAAATTCTCTATGGTGGTCAGAGTTTTTCTGCCCAATCCATAATAGATTAGCATCATATGAGGGACCTTTTCTACTAAATCCAATCAATATCTCTGTAATTTATGGTTCTGCATCTATGAATATTAAAATCATTTTTTGCAGTTTATTTTCATTTCCATTAATTTTATTAATTTTATTAATTTTTATTAATTTAATTAATTTTATTCTTTTGTACTGTCCATTGTTGATGCAAGAATGTTTAAATTCATTCAAATTGGCAACCACAATCAATTTATAAGTGGATCACTTTGGTTTTGGGCTTTTCTAGGGAAAGTCTTTTTTAACATTCCTCTTGTAGTATGTAGACCTCATTTACAAAATATGGTCCTTATTTCTAAGTCAGGGCTATCTGACACATAATGGTGGTGCTGGGGATCAATCCCAGGTTCTTATACATACTAAACTTCCACTCTATTCCTGAGCTACACACTTAGGCCACCTGCATAATATTTTAAAAGAAAACTTGCAGTGTCCAAAACTTCAGGATTTAAAGGATCCCCATGTATTAGGGAATGGCATGTGCACCTTTGTCCTTACAACTTTAATTTCTGTTACACTCCTTGAAGTCCCAGACTGAACAAAAGCAATTTAATAGCCATGTAATAGAATAAAGCATATATACAGATCTGTGTTCTCTCTTGGGTTCTCTGCTTTCAGGTATTATCAAAGATGCTGGTATTCCAAACTGAGCACCTAAGATTGTCATTTACCACTTAAGCTATGGTCTCCATGTGCTTCATTGACTAGGATGTGTCCTTAATGGGAAAATCAATGAAATGCAGCTCTAATGTGAAATGTTTCTCTTCTTTCAGAAGTGTTAATCTCCACTTTATTTCTGCCTTTCATCAACTTTCACTACCTTCAAGAAGTATATTTTATTTCTTCAAGGAAAAGGGTTCTAAGTATAGTATTATTATCATAAGGATATTTTGTCTAAAATAAGCTGTTGTATAATTATTAAAACTGTAATTTTAAATGTTATAAACATTAATATAAAAATGGTAAGATAAAATGATGAACTCTCATTTCCCATAATGAAATTTCATTAATTATTATATTACCAATATTGTTTTGTCTACTCCATGAACCATACACACATTTATACTGTTAATTTTTCTAGATTTTCTCAAATAAATTCTCAAAAATTATATATTTAACTTGAATACATTTACCACTTATTTCTAAATAATGAAGACACTTTTTAAATTTAGCCATATTATAATCATTTCTAAAATTAATTTTAAAACATTCAATATTCAGTTCATTCATACATTTACTGATGTGGCTTAAAAAATGTTTTATAATTGTATTGTTTGAATGTGAATTTTAACTAGATCTAACTTTGCCACTTTTAATGGATTCTCTCTCTTCTAATTGTGTGTGTGTGTGTGTGTGTGTGTAAGCAAACTATCAGGTGTTAGAGACAATAAACTGAATGCAAACATCTCTTTGATTTATAAAATCCAGGTCTCTGAGAGAGAGTAATAATTTGGAATTTTGAAGCATGAGCTTTTAATATCAAGAGTAAAATTCAGAAACTGAAGTGTATGAAGTTTCTATGGAGGATGGTGAAATAAAGGACAATGAATGGTGACATTAGACTTTGTTATGAGGTAAAGATTTGCACACAGAAAAAGAGATATGATAATGAAAGTCCCATGTATTTTAAGGGAAATTAAGACCACTTTGTGTTTTGATACTCAGAGTTTACTTGAGGAAATCCAAAAGCTCATAGGTGTTTCACACAAATATGGTGTTGACATCATAGATTAACACATACTTATAAATAATGAATTTGGTTTGATCAGCAGAAGAATAGTCTTACAGTGTTTAACACCCCATCATAGAGAAGATTGTTCAAGAATGTTATATATTTAGTGAAAATAGACAAAAGTACGGTATTGGATCCAAGAAGCATAGGGTTAAGACAAGAAATGTGCAATTATTTAGATTTCATGAGGAAGGCTATGGCAGGTGTCACAGATATCTGTCACATAAGGCATAAAATTCAAAGGATTGTTCAAAAATACCAGCCAAAACAAAAGCTCAGAAAGGATAAAAAATGATAGTTGAAAAATATCCGCCTTCTCCTGAATCAGGAATTATGTAACCACCAATACTGGACTGATATGTAGGTAACAGCATGAAAGTTCAATGGAGGATGTATATAATCCTAAACAATGATTGGAAATCCTAAAATAAATACAGATTGAATTTCTCAAAACTCCAAAATCAGTGGAAATAGTACCTCCAAAGCTGAATGGATTTCAATTATGAAGAAATAAAATGAGTTTACTCAGAATCCACCCAAGTTTATGACTACCAGGATTAAAAAAAATGATTAATATTATTTGAAAAAATATGATTTCACATTTAAAATTAAACAAATATCTCTTCATTAATTTGATGTATAATATATCTATTTTAACTAGAACAGGAGACATAATATGTATATAAACTAATTCAATAATGGGATGTTTAGATACATGTATACATTATGGAATGCTTATGGAAATTTAACCATATCTCCTTAAGCATTTATAATTTCTTTATGGTAAAACTCAAAAATCTTTTCTTCATTCTTCTAGCTTTTAAAATTATACAGTACATGTTAAATACCTATAGTTATCCTACTATTCAACAGCACTTCAAAACTTTTTATTCTCATCTACTTATAATTTGGTACTGTTTGGTCAACCTTTCTCCATCCATACCCCTTACTCTCTCCAGTATCTTCAGTATCTGACAATCATCAATATACCCTCAAATTTATAATTTTATCCTCCACTTATATAAAATTAGGAATATTTAATATCTGGAAAATTTAATGTTAAATCAGATTATGCCCATTTAAGGAGATTGGTACTTAATATTTTTTTTAAGTCACATGTACATTTTCTACAAGAAATTTAACTGAAAGTCTTTAAATTACAAATGGAATAAATAGCCTGATCTTATTATTTATGTTGTGGAACTTAAATCTTGGTAACAACTACAGTATTAAGAATACAAAGAAAATGATTTTTTTATCTCATAAATCTAGGGAGTAAAAAAAATAGAAGTGTTCTCAGGAAATTTCAATTGTGTCTACAAGGATTTATAATTTTCTTATGGACTTCTTTCCTATCAAATTTACCAAAAAATAAAATGGTAGCAAAAAAGAAATTGTAAACACGTTAACTCTTTTCTATGAGGATTGATGTATAAGCAATTATTAATGATTATGTGTGATAAACATTAACCCTTTAAAATATGACTGCATATGTGAATGTAAAAATCTCATGTTTTATAACAATTCCTTATAAGCTTTGCACTTAGTACTTCTGAATGAGTTAAACATTCATTACAACATCATTTGTTAAAATTGTGTAATTTGTTTTCCTCTCTCCCTTTCAGTTGATATCATCTAAATGTGAATGGTCAAGGGGATGATGATTCTAATATGTGGCACTTAAAATTGTGGCTTCTGGTTCAGTGCCCTCACTGTCCCTGACTTCCTTAATTATAGTCTAAGAATCAGGTGGCAATTTTATTCCCAGGATCAGATTCTACAGTTTATCTCAAGAGACTTCATGTCTCCTTATTTATTGTTGTTTATTTGCTTGTTTCTTTTGTTTTATGGTTTTAAGTCACTGAAAATAACTCTGAGAAATTAGGAGAAATTCTCTCTTCAGTCTGGTGCTTCTCTTTTAACATCACTACCACCACCAACAACAACTAATGGTCCCCACTCATTCTCCAATGAATTTACTGAGTCTTATGTAAAAGAAAAGTATGCTTTATGCTAAAGATTTCTCTCTGGATTTTTATAAATGTAGTTCTATTTAATCTAATGCATCATCCCATGTAACACCAAACAGCTGAAATTAGACAATACCTGACTTTATGTAACTTAACTACATTAAACAATACTGAGTATATGTAACCTAAGTACATTACAAAGTCTGTGAGATACCAAAATAATGACACTTTTGAAATCACAATGGGCTAAATTATGTTCTCAATTCTCAGAACAAGGAATGTGATATAAATAGATTTATGTAGTGCCATTTTCTTTTTCACTATGTTCTTTGCCATAAGAATGAGATGGTAGAATTTTAATGTCTCATACATTCTGTCAATTATAGGATTCTTCTATATGGCTTTGACCTTTTCAGTGTTCTATTGTTTGATTGGCTACTTATTGCATTTTCCCCTTGCTTTCTGCCCCACTAACCTGTAGGGAAGATATAGAATGGACAGCCAATTAATGTACAGAATATTGAAAAGGTCAAAACAGTACAATATCTTATCTGTACTCAAAGCATATCAAGTTCCAACTAGATGTTGCAGTTGTTTTACAAGGACAAGGAAAAGAATGGCTGTGGAGAGTAAAAAGTTAATCATTCCACAGTTCAGTCAAAAAATTACCTGTGCTGTTTTCCTTAGTATTAGTTATTTAAATATAAATAATGAAAGCCCATTAAAAGGTGAACAAAATTATGCATAGTTTTGATGGTTAAATAAATCTCTTTGGAAAATATTGAATAATCTATATCTGTATAGCCATATATATATATATATATGTATGCAAAAAAAATCATCATTTTCAGCACCTGGATCTCTTTATTGGTGCTATATAACTTCTTATTTCTTCTGGTATTTCATTGCAGTTCACTGTCACAATTTTATAATATTTACTAAGGAAGACAGAAGGAATACTGTAAGAGCCAACACTTACATTTAAATTGTACTCATGTTCTTTCAGAACACTTTCACAGTCAGATCACTGAATTCTAATCCTTAAAAGCATATGTAATTATCATTGTGGTAAAAACCGTTGATTCATTATATGCTGGCAACCTTAAATCCATGCGCATTTTTTTCTCACCTCACAATTTTTATTATATTCATTCAGTGACCCTAAGAAATGAGCTGTTTTTTAGGTAGCTAATGATGACCCAGATTTATGTACCTTTACATCAATTACAACAAAAAATATCAGCCTGCATGTCTGCCACCGCTACCAAAATAAATAAATAAATAAATCATTTACCTGTTTGTCATTTTAGTCTAATTATATATCATTTTTCAGTCAATTGGTTTGGGTTATTTTAAGTGAACTCAATCATTAGAACTTTATATTACACAAGAATCAATGATTAAAGCAAGCTTTATAGATAACCTAGGAACCCCTTTTGTAGAAAAAGTTAGACTGGAATTTGAAAGAAATGGCCTTAACTAGGCATAAATCAAATATTTTTTCTAGCCCAGGATGCATTCAGGGAAAAAAAAAAAACATTTCATAAGTTCCTAGCTGGTGCTATCCATTTTTTAAAAGTTATCTTTTAAATTGCTGAGAGTAAGATATATTTATAGACCCACATGTCCCTCTATTTGGATAATATCTTAATATCTATACTTGGTTCATTATTACTTATGGCATGATAAAGGGATCTTAGTATGATTATTCTAATACCACATTTTGACCCATGTTGAAAAATTATAGTTAAAGATAAACATTCATTATAAACTTTAGGGGATCTTGCATGTTTCAAAAATATGTCAAGTCTTATTTCTTGAGTAATATATGGATAATTGATTTTTGAAAATTGAAAGGGTAGCAGTTGGAACGAGTTTCTATGCATGCACAAAGTAGTAAGAGTAAGTATATGGAGTGGGGATGCTACTATTCAGTCAAAAAGGTTTTGCTACCATCATCTATGTTTGTATAATGTGTAAATATTTTGATGTAAAAGTTTCATTTCAAGACAAAATATTGGAAAATGGAGTGAATGGGGAAAACATCATTGGAAGTACATTATGAATTGTGTATTAGTGGATGACAGATATAATGAAGAAGAAAAAATGTTATTCACTATAAAAAGAAACCCACGCATAAAAATATGAGACACAGCAAGGCCAACAATTAATAGATTCATAATAAAGGGCAGTAGGGTGCAATGGGAATGGCACAGGGAAATTAGTTCAGTGGTAGAATCAACTGTTAGAATAAGATATTTGATGAGCATTATAGAAACAATAGAGATCTACATGTAAGTAATGGTGTAAATATCAATGGGAACATGCTCGGAAGTTAGTTAAATATGTATAAAGAGGAGTTTAGAATTCTACTAATGGTAACATTGGAGAGATATTAAGAATGGAAAACTAATGTAAAAAAAAAACTCTGAAAACTAGTCATTGGAAAAATATACAAGTTGAAGAAAATGATTAAAAATGGAAGTATAATAATTCAAAAGTCTTTAGATATATTTGGAACTATTTTCCAACTACTATTAAGAATTGTTTAGCAAAATCTGCTCTACCTTTCATTCAGAAAAGATATGTCTAGTGCTAAATTATTATTCCCATAATGTCTTAGACAAGCACCATGAACTCTCTCACCAGTATTCTTAAGAAAAACTCCTTTTCCTATGGTGCTTACTTTCTAGTAAGGAGAAACTAATGTCAAGCAAATATAGAAGTAAATAAATAAACAAAAGTGCTTAGGAGGACAATGAGAGCAAGTGATTAAAACTGGAAGGGACAACGTGTAGTATTTCAGATAAAGTAAGCAGTAAAAAGTTTTCTGATGTGACCCGATTCTAATAAACAATATAAATGTACTGAGCATTAGTAATGTGAAGATCTGGAGCCAGAAATTCCAGGAAAAGGAAGCACACAGAATAAGTCTGATGTGATAAAGATTCAGTAAGATAGTCAATAAAAAAAATATTAAGAGGGTTGAATATTGGATCCGTAAAGAAACAAATTTTAAATAATTACTTGAAACAAATGAAAATTGAGACACACCATACCCAAACTACAGGATACAACAAAAACAGTATTATGAGGGAATTTAACACCAATCACTGTTTACATAATAACATAGAAATGTCTCAAATGAACAATGTATTGTTGCATCTCTAAATAAGGCAGGAAAATAAAGCAACCCATACTCCCAAATAATAGAAGGAAAAGTAACAAAAGTCAGAAATAAACAAAAGGGAGACAAAAATCATGAAAGATCAATGTAACAAAGATCTACATTTTTATACAGAAATTAGAAATGTTCTTAGCTAAACTGAGATATAGAAAGAGAAGGTACAAAAATAAAATCAGACATGAAAAGAGAGACAGTATGATACCACATAATTAAAAAGAACCATTGCAGATTATTATGAACAACTATATGCCAACAAATGTGATAACTCAGAAGAAATAGAGAAATTCCAGGATACAAATATCTTACCAAGACTGAGCAATAAAAATACAGAAAACCTAAATACTCCAATAATAAATATTGAAATTAAAGAAAGATACAAAGAAAATAAGTCCAGAACCAGAAGCATTCACTACTGAATTCTATCAAACACTTAAAGAGGAACTGATACATTTTTTTTTTTTAGAATTAATCCACAACAGTGGGTTGCGGGGAGGATGGAATTCTTCCAAAAATATTATACAAGTTCAGCCTTACTCCCAACCAAAAGCACAAAAGGACCCACAAGATGAGGGGTGGGTCCAAACCCTTGGTAAATATAGATACAAAAATTCTGAACAAAATATGACCAAACCTAATTCAAAGCCACATTACAAATTCTATTCACTATGATCAAATGAAGTTCATCTCAGGAATATAAGAATGTTTCAACAAAAACACAAATCAATAAATGTAAAACACGGTTTCAACTCAATGAAGGATGAAACCCATATGATAAATAGACAAAGAAAGTGCACTTGGTAAAATTCTATATTCTTCAGGATAAAAGAATACATAAGGAATTTGCCTCAAAATAATAAAGGCTGTATATAATAAGACTACAGCTAACATTATAAAATTTTCTTTCTAAGGTATGGAAGAAGATAAGGATATCTACTTTCACACGTATTTTATGAAGTCTGAGCCAGAAAAATTAGACAATTAGAATGAAATAAAAGGAATCCACACTGGAAAAGAGGAAGTAAAATTATCACTGGTTTATTTATAGAGAGCCCCAATGACTCTACCAAAAATTTGTTAAAACTTATAAATGAGTTCAGAAATGTTGCAGGATACAAAATCAACAAGAACTTTAGCATTGTTGCTATACACAAATTACAAACTATCTAAAGTAGAAATCAAGAATGTAATCTCATTCAAAATATTTATAAAACTTGAGATACACAGAAATTAATAAAACAGCAAAATAGGGCCTATGTTTCTCGATTGAAAGAATCCTAATTGTTAAAAAAAATGTAATCCCTTTGAAAATACCAATGACATTTTTTAGAGAACTAGAAATAATAATCCTATAAAATTATGTGCACCAATAAAAAACCCTAAATAAGTAATGTCATCTTAAGTAAAAATAACAAAGCAGAAGGCATTATACATCTTGACTTCAAAATATACTATTATGCATATCAAAACTGTGGTGTTGACCCAAAACTGATACTTAGAGGAACTGGAACACAATAGGAAGCCTAGAAGTTAATTTACATATTTATAATCTCTGCCAAAACTGCTAAGAATGCCTATTGAAGTAAAAGCACCTTTTAAATAAGTAGATCTCAGAAAATAATCTGTTTGTATACAGAAGAAGAGAACTGAATCTTTATCTTTGACCAGTTATAAAAATCAACTTAAAATGGATTAGACACTTAAAAGAATACGAAAAGTTATGAAACTATTATAAGAAAACATAGGGAAAACATTACAGGACACTGGAATGGGAAAGATATTTTTTGGACAAAACCTTAAAGTCACAGGAAGCAAAAACACACATAAATAAATAGGATTATATCAAAGTAAAAACCTTTTGCACAACAAAGGAAATGATTATTTGAGTGACAAGATAATATGCAAAATGAGAAAAATATTGGAAAATTACATGCCTAACAAGGGGTTAATATCCACAATACATAAGTTCCAAAATCTCAATATTAGCAAACAACAAAACCACACAAAAACAATTTTAAAATGGGCAATAGACCTTAATAGACATTTCTCAAAAGAAGCTATGCTCATGAACAACTACAAGTATATTAAAAACTTTTCAGCCTCACTAAACAGTATTATCCATATTAATGCTTTTTTTTCTCTCTTTTTTTTGGCTGGATGGTGGGGAGGGATTGAACTCAGGGGCACTCCACCTTTTGGATTCATCCCCTGTGCCATACATTTTTTTTCATTTTGAGAGATAGTATCTTTCAGTTGCTTAGGATCTTGTTAAATTACTGAGACTGGCTTTGAACTTGTGATCCTCCTACCTCAATCTCTAGAGTTACTGGAATTTCAAGATTTTACATGTCTGACTTCTAAATGCACCTTCCTGGCTTCTCCACAGCCCACCTTCTTGCTGTGTCCTCATGTGGTAGTCTCCCTGCATGCTAGTGCTCTGGGTGTCTCCTTCTTGGGTGTCTTAATTTCTTCTTCCTATACAGAGACCAATTCTATATGAGTAGGGGCTTCTCTAATGGCCTCATTTCAGCTTAATGATTGCTTTAAAGGCCCTAACTCCAGTTATAGTCACATACTGATGTAGTATTACACCAGGGTTTAAAAATTCAACTTAGGAATTTTGAGGAAACACTAATCAACCTATAGCATCAAGTTTTTCTCAGAAGAGCTCAAGTGAGCCACTTGACAAGGACTATTAGACCAATTCGATAATCATTGTTGTCCACTAGTATCAGTGTCCATCTAGGATGAAAAAAATAATTTTTTTTTTCACAAAATTTATTCTTATTTTATTGTTGGACAGATATTTATGATTCGAGTATCACAATAGTTAGAACTATATAAGTTTGATGTATATGTTTATGAATCTTATTTTATTATTGATAACAGAAGTGGTATTTCGGAATTGAAATGACTTGGTAACATGTCACAAGGACTATAAGATAATAAATCTGGAATAAAATTTTACTTATGTGGACTATGTGTATGTGCATTGATGGGGGGTTTGTATGTATTTCTTTGACTTTGAATCTTATTAGATTATATTAAATGTATAGATTTAGAAAAGTACTTTTTTGAAATTAGTGCATGTGGAGGATATCAAGCAGAAATGTTGTAAAGCAACAAATAACATTGGAGGAAAATGTTAAATTTTGCTAGGAATTGGAAAGGCAACATAAATAATGAAAAGGAGTAAACAAGTTATCTGCATAAGGGATATGTGATTTCACTGCAAGTAGGTTTCCTGTAATGTTTAAGAATCTAAGTTAAAAATTGCTAAATTTGTCAGTGATAGCTAAAATACATAAAATGAAAATTAATTGAAGGTCCTCCATAGCTTTCTTTTCCAACATTTACTAGAGAATAAATGATATCCTAGTGTGGACTTGGAGGTACAAAACCACTTTTTTTGAAGATGTCAAACAAGCTGCAGGTAGGAATTTTTAATATTAATATTTTAACATCCTCCTCACTTTGGCTTTGACAGATCCTACTACATCTAAAATAAATTCTGCCAGTTACTATAAGAACAGAATATTCAATCTAATGGAATAATGACTTTAAAATTAGCTATTGAAAATTTAAAGACATATATGTATTTATGCCAAAGTGAGAAATTCCAGAGGACAAAAACAAGAATATTTTCCTCAAAATCCAGAAAACTGCAGGAAATATTTCTGAAAGTATAAGAGGCGCAGTGGAACAATGTTGGAATTAGAATGTCTGGCTTTAAACTGTTACGTGATATGAAAGCAGAGAAAATAGAAGGGGACAGTTTTAAAAGAAATTATAATTCACAGATCTAAAGAAAGAAAATTATAATTTAGTAGTGTTCACTCAGTCCCTGTATGAAAAATACAACATTCAATATAACTTTCTGGAATTTCAAAGTGCTGAGAATAAAAAATTGAGGTTCTGTATAATTCAGACTGATTAGAAAAAAATATTAACAAACAAATAAATATTAGTGTAGTAATGCAGTCATAAAACTACTGACTCTAAAGGCAAGTGACTAATTTCTTAAAACAATGAAAAAAAAAAGAAGAAGAAGCACAACTTAGAACTACCCACTATCAAACATGAAGACAGAATGGAGGTATTTTATTATATGTGGTATGTAATACCATACAGAAGTATTAACTTGCGTGCATTTCTTTCCTATACTTCCTAATAAGTGATCATTACAAACTATATTGCATATTTTTGTTAGGCAAAGTAATATATACACACACTACATGAATGCACACACACACTGCACATAAGTTCAATTTTATTCTAGATTTATTATCTTATAGTCTTTGGGTTTCTAAACCAGCTGCAGACACATTGCCAAAAAAAAAAAAAAATCTATTGCAGACCTGCAAATTTTGGCAAATTTGGTAAGCATAAAATGGTAACACAATATTGTTTTAGTTCACATCTATTTTATTACAATGCATGTTCTTATTCTTGTTCATTTGGATACCTTGCCTATTTTGCAATTTAGCTTCGTTGTTTTTGTTATGGTTTCTATTGTAATTTGTTCAAATTAAAGGTATATTCTAGGTATTAGTTGATGTGTTTAGTGAAACAAAATCCCCTTCATTGACCAGAAGTTTTTAATGTTAATGAAAAAAATATTGTTTCTCTTCTTTAATTTGTTGATTTGTGATTTTATTTAGTAATTCCTTTCACTCTAGGGTCAAATTTTTTTCCTCTATATTTTCTTCTATTAATTTCATTACTACTGTTATAATCTTCAGACTGTTAAGCAACAGAGACTTCAGCTAACTAGATTATGTTAAGGAAATATCCAACTACAAAATTATCAAAATATTAAGCCAATTTCCCAGTATCATAGATCAGTCCATTTATATGGTGACATTTATCACTATTAATTTCTTATATAAAAGTCGAATTCATTTCTAAACATTTTGATTATGATGGTTTTGAACTATACCGTATTATTTGGTAAGCTGAAACTTTCCTATTGCCAAATACAATCTTCACTTGCATTTTACAACTTGCATTACCAATATCACTCTCTCTATATATATACTTTTTTTTCAAAATTAATTTTAGAATCTGCTGGTCAAATCGATTTCAATTATTACTAGGAGATATTTATTAGATTTCCGTTAATATACATCTCAATTAGAAAAATTTATAATTTTACATGATTCCTGTTTGCGAATATGTCTCATTAGTTTCAGTATTATCTTAAAATTCTATAATATTATGCAAATTGAGTTATCTTAAATTTTATATTAGTCCTCTGATTATGTAATCATTAAATTAATACATTATTTGTATAAAGTTTGTAAATATAAAGTATATTTTTATTGATATATGAACCAGATTGCATGAACCTTTCTGTCAAGATATTGAAGCCTAGAACATTCAGTTCATTAGAAGCATCTTTCGTATTCTTTAATTTCAGAGTGATCTTCACATTTCGCATGGTTCACATAACATAGCCCCCACAAATATATCTGCTTACAGAAATCATGGCAAAGGAATATAGCTTCAGAAATTCGAACTTTTATTAGTTGAATAACAGTTATTTTATCAAGTCATTCCAAACATATCCTCAATTTTAGTGAAAAACCGGTTGCACAATTATTTTCTCTTTATCATGTAATGTTTACAACTAATACTATGTAATTTCAGCAAATCTTTGTAAATGCTGAATTTGGACATAGAGATTACAGTATTTTCTTTACCTTTTTTCCAGAATAATTCTGCCATCACTTGATTTTGTTTTGTTTTGTAAAACAAATCAATATAATTATTATCTCGCAATGATAAAGTGTCATGATTGTAGCACAGATCATTATTGGCAAAAATTTTACCAAATGAGAGTTTAGCAATTTCCTAGCAGATTTATCTAATAGGTATAATTCAAACAACATAAGACGAGTACTCTTTCTATTTGTGCATTTATTTGTACAGGCACAAAGTTATTATTCATTAAACTGAGCTAAATGAAGTATGACTGCATGTTAATACAAATTAATTTTTAAATATTAGGAACAGGAATAAAAATATGTTTTGTGTTCCCTGTGAGGGCACTTCTCATTACAATACACAACTTGGAATTGTAGAGCATGGGATTGATATTGTTTCATCTTTGGAATTCAATTAACTAATTGAGACGGGTGCCATTGTGTCTGTTTTTATTAGCTATCAATTTATTTTATTATGCATTTTCTTACAAATTAGCTACATAGGGTCATATAATTTTTTTTCTTTTCTATTCTTTCCTTAGTTTTTTTGTACTTTTTTAATTTTGATTTTTTTATTTGTTTTAACTAGTTACACATGACAGTACAATGATCTTAACATATCATTTCTCATTTTTCTGAGTGTACAGGTTGTATAATCACATTGGTCATACAGTCACGTATATACATACAGCATTAATAATGTCTATTTTATTCTGCTGTGTACTGTTTTTATTATTTATTTTCACACTAAGGATTAAACCCTGCAGTGTTTCACCACTAAACTAGATGACATTTCAAATTGTAGTTTAAAGAAGGACTAATGAGTGTTGGGTTGCCAGCAAAATATTTTGTAAGAACAAATAGGTGCTCTGCATTGAACTGCCCACAGTAAGCATAAACAAGAAGAAATATAAAACATAACAAATGTAACAGTATGCCAGGAGCAGTGGTGCACACTTGCAATTCTAGTGACATGGGAGGCTGAGGATTCCAAATTCCAGGTCAGTCTCAGCAGCTTACCAAGACCCTGTCTCAAAAAATAAAATAAAGTAAAAATAAGAGGACACATTGGTAAAATGCTCAACACGACATATAATGCATTGAAAGGTTTCAGAAAAAGTTCTTGTTAAATGGCTTTGGTGGCAGCTGTTCTGAGCACATATTTTAACACACTAATGGATTGTGTGATTGTACAAGAGACAGAGTTCTGAGATAAGGTTTCTGAAAAGCCATTAGTGGTAGGAATATAAAATGTTGTAGCCTTTAGAAGAAGTGTAGCAGTTTCATACATATACACAATCAAGACAGCTTTCAGACTTGGTAGTCAGAAAAAAGATATGACAAATAAATAAGGAAGGTCTGAAGATTAAAATGTTCATTTTCTTTTCTGAATTCTCCTTCTTCACTTTTATTCCAAGACATTTCATTTAAAAAAAAATACTCCTATCAACTGAATACCAATGGTTAAGACAGGGATTTTCTAATCATTGTTTTCATTGTTATGGGTTTTATTGGGATAAGAATTTTTACAGAGAAAAGGTTTCAGTAACATTGGTTTGTTCAGCTTAGTTTCCTTCATATATTAATTTAGTGAATACTCCAAGTGTTTTAGTATCTGTGCTATTTTTTATTTTAATTTTAATATAATTTTAGAATTCTGGAAGATGTGTAAAAAAGTAGGGGATGATATTATATTTAATATCCGAACTTTCATTAATAAGATCATTTCAAAGAAAATGTAGCTTAAAAATAATTTTAATGTGAGCCTAGAAAAGTGTTCAGTGGTTTACTATGATTGGACTACTTGACTCTGATGTAATAATCTTATATAATTATAGAGGATTTATCAAAACTAAGAATTACACATGTTTTTGATTTTAGATTTTGTTTTGTTTTATTGTTCAGTGTCAGGGTCAAACCCAGGACCTTGGAATCTTGCTTATACATGATGAACACTCTACCATCAAGGTATGTCCCAGCTCCAACTTGTACAACATTAACTAATTAAATTACAGAGCCTATTTAGATTCTATATGGCTTTCTACCTAAGCCTTTTTATTTCTTCAGGATGTAATCAAACATTCCACCTTAAATTTAGTTGTTTTGCCTCCTTAGTCTCCTTCAACCTATGTTAGCTTCAATTATTCCTTGTATCTTAGGACCTGGACAATTTAGAAAAGTACTGAAAAGTGATTTTGTAGAATTTTTCTATTAGGTTTCTTTGGTGTTTCGCATTATCAGAATGAGTTTATGTATTTTGGGGTGGAATACCACACAGGTAATTCATTGATAAAAGAAGCATATGAGCTTATCAATATTTATTATTGGAATTCTTCTTCCATCCTGCTTAATTATTATTTTCATGTAGCTGTGTTGACACAGATATTTCTACTATTTATTGAGATATAGTCTGGCTATAGTCCTAATTTTTAAAACTTTGTTGCCATTGGGAAATCTTTCAGGTTGTGTATAATGCTCTTTCAATAAAACCCATTCTTTTCTAACCTCCCTTTTAAATTCATTTGTCAGGCTCCATTTCATCCTAAAGTACCCCGATATCATGGTTGTAATTTTAAAAATTATTTTTTATACAACAAAGTTGACACTTTTAGCAATACAGTTCTGTGGACTGTGTCAAATATGGAGAATGATGTAACTGACAATCCAGTACATTTAGAATACATTCCACCTAAAATGCCTCCAGTGATACACACTTATTGTGTTTTCTTTCTGTCACTTTGCTTATCAACAATATCATAAAAATGGAATCGTGTAGTATTTAGCCTTTGGTATCAGATTTCTTTTATTTGGCAAAGGCATTTAATTTTAATGCATGCCATTACATGAATCAGTAGTGGTTTCTTTGTTATTGCTTCCAGTAAGTGAAGATGTTTTATTTCTGCAGTATTTATTTTTATGTCAGTTATTTGTCATTTTTCAATATATGGATCCTGCTTGTATTATTTCCCTTAATATTTCATTTTTTCTGGTGGCATTATAAGTGTTTCTTTAAGTTTTGATTTCTATTTGATTGATATTAATATATAGAAATGAAATTCTATTTGATATTAATATATAGAAATGAAACTCTTTCTATGTTCATGTTTATGTTGGGACTTGCTCAAACAATTTATTAGTTTTCAGGGATTTATTTATCAATACTTTAGGATATTTTATATAGAAAATTATGAAGAAGGTAGCTTTATTTCTTCTTTTTCTAATCTTTGTGACAGTTTTTGTTTTGTTTTCTTTTCTCCTTTCATTGGCTGAGATTCCAATATGATGTCATTTAGGAGTGGTAAAAGAGGATATATTTGCTTTGTTACCAATTTTAGTATGAAATTTGTTCATTAATGCATCCCAGTAAATATGATAATAGTTTAAAGGGTTTTTTTAAGATACCCTTATCATACATCTTTTATACTGAACTAACTTAAATTTTATGAATTGTTAGGATTTGGTCAAATTATATTTCTTCATCTGCATTGAGCTTATCATATTTTCTTCACCTTAAATCTCTAAATATGGTGAATCACATTGTTTCCACAGTGTGGAATGAACCTACGTAAATCTCCTTGAATGATTTTATTTTCGTGTATCATTAAATTAGTTAGAATTTTGTTGAGCATATCTGAATCTACATTAATAAGAAATATTAGATATTTCCATTAGCTTTTCAGTTTTGTAGTCTCCCTGTCTACTTTCAATCCTAGGGTAACATTACGCTAATAGAAGGTGTTGAGAAATTCCTTCTCCACAATTTTCTGGGAGAAAAAAAATTATTTAGACTTAACATCATTATCTTCTTAAATGTTTGAAAGGAATCAATATTTAATCTACCTTGCCCTAGAAATTTGGAGAGGAGGAATTTTAAATACAAATTCTGTTTGTTAAAGAACTATGGTCTATTCAGGTTATTTATTACTGCTAAAATAAGTTTTGGAAATACACCCATTTCAAGAAATTGATCACTTTCATCTACATCATTAAATTAATGCACCCAATACTATCTTATTGTCTTTTAAATATTTGTAATAATATTCCCTTTCTTGTGCTTAATACTGCGATTGTCTTTTTTAGTTTATTCAGTTTATTATCTTTTCAAAGAATAAGGTTTGACTTATTTAGATTTTCTCTATTGGCTTCATGCCTTTGAATAATTTCTGCCTTATATTTTTATTCCCTATATTCTTTTTAGAGTTTAGTTAACTATTATTTTTCTAGAATCCCAAGATGAAATAGAAGACAGTGGATTTGAGAAATTTCTTTGTTTTTGATGTAAATTTTAAATACTATCAATGTTCTTCTGAGCATTGTTAATCTGCATCCCACAAATTTTGATATATTTTATTGTTATTACATAGTTACTTTTTTTTTAAAAAAGTACTTTATACTTCATCTTTTGCCCATAAATTATTTAGAAGAGTGTTAAATATTTATGGATCTGCCAAAAATATTTCTGCTATTGATTTCTAGTTTATTAATTAATTCTTTATGATTTTAATGCTTTTGAATTGTGTGCATATGTAAGTGCACATTGTTTATGGTCCAAAAATGGATTCATCTAGTTTAATGTTCATTTGCACTTAGAAGAAAACCACCTTTCCATGTATGCTCAGTGATCCATATAGGAAAAATAAACTTTTGTTTGATACCAATGTTTAGATCACGTGTGCTTTTTTACATGGTGCCTACTTATTTTATCAATTATAGAGAAAATTATTATGGATTGTCTATTTCACATTTCAAATTTCCTCATTTTTACCTTATGCATCTTTGATGCAATGTAATTATGTGTACACACATTTAAGATATTATAGTTTCTTGATGAATTAACATCTTTATTATTATGAGAAAACCTTCTTTATTCCTGACAATATCCCTATCATAGTTTTTTTTGTCTGATGTTAATATTGTGATATTAATATCTTTCCTCATCCTTTCATGTTCAGCCTATCTTTGACTTCATATTTAATGTGACTCTGGTGAATATCATATATTTGCATCTTTTTTTTGAAATTCAGTCTGACAATCTTATAACTGGTGATAGTTGGGATTCATGTTTTAATTAATGATAACATTATTGGAAAAACAACTGCCATCCTGCTAGTTGCTTTCTCTTTGTTTCATCTGTTCCTTTTGGCCTTTATTCCTGTTTCTTTTCATGTTAATTGAACATTTTTATGATCTAATCTTATTTCCTTATTATTCACACTTGTTCTACTTTAACTGTTAACTGAGAGTCCTGTGTGGTCCAATTATACATTTTTAGTGAATTTCAGTCTATTCAAATAATTTTATGTTGTTATATGTGAAGTGTAAAGGCTTTATAGCCAAGTACTAACAATGTCCCCTTACACTATTATGTTCATCCTTTTATTTTTACATAAACTATATAGATGCAATATTTTCCTGTATCTTTGCTCAAAACAAAGCAAGAAAAGCTTTAAGACATGCCAGTTTTACTTAATAGAGGTGATTTCTAGCATTGGTTATTTCTTTGAATACATCTAAGATGTACAATCTTCTATCATATGTTTTGTTTTATAATTTTTGAAATGTTTTATTATAGTTATACATAACACTGGGGTTTATTTTGACATAGTCATATGTGCAAGTATTAGAATTTTCTATATTTCAATCTGCAGTTCTATCATATTCTGTATACCTAATATGTTTCTTTAACTTTTCTTGCGGAGTTTACCTGCTGGCACTGAAGTCCTTACATTTTTGTTTGAGACTTCACCTTCCGTTTTCACCGTGTGTAGAATTCTGGGTTACTGTTTCTTTTTCATTTATCATAGAGATATCACAGCATTAGCTTCATCTGATGTTGTCCAGTGAGAGAGTCAGCTCTAATTTTTATCTTTTTTCCATCAAAATTGAATGCTTCTGTTTTTCTCTGCCTTTATGATTTCCTTGTCTTTTGTGTTTAACAGTTTAAGCTTTTTTTATTTTCTCATGCATTTTGTTTTCTATTTCATGTCCTGCCTGTTATTCTGTGGTTTCCTAGGAAGTGCCTCCTATTATGAATTCTTGCTTATTATTAATTTTGAAATATTTTCAGTCAAAATTTCTTCAAACATATGTTTATTCCCCTTTCTCTTATTCTTCCTGGATTATAGCTGTCTTGAAGGCACTATACTGATATTATCCCACAGATTTTGGATGTTCTGATTTTGCTCATTTTTTTCTTTTTACTTCTTTAAATTTATCTTAGGTACTTTACATAGATCTATGTTCTAGTTCACGCATTTTTAATTTTTTTTTAGTTGTTGATAGACCTTTATTTATTTATATGTGGTACTGTGAATCAAACCCAGTGCCTCACATGACAGGCAAATGCACTACCACTGAGCCACACCCCTAGCCCCTCACACATATTTTTATTGAGTCTGATGAACTTAACAGTGTGCATCTTCACTTCTTACTATTATTATTATTATTATTTTCAACATTTTCATGTGTTTATGTCTTACAGTTTTCAATTTTATATTCTATTTTCACTATTTTAAAAGTCATTTCACATAACATATTATATAGAATAACTTTCATACATCCATAAAAAGAAAATCATTAAGAAAATTTTGTTATAGTTCTCTGAAATTGAAGTTCCCCATAAATGTTAATCAGATTTTTTGCTGCTATGACCAAAAGACGTGATAGAACAATTAAAGCAGAAAAAAAAATATTTGGGGACACACAGTTTTAAAGGTCTTAGTCTGTACAGGGCCTACTTCATTTTGGGGGGTTCCAGGCGAGGCAGAATACCATGACAGAAGACTGTCCTGGAGGAAAACAGTTAAGAATATGGCACCAGTGAACAGAAAAATCAAGCTCTCCTCAGGAAGACAAAATATAAATACCAAAGGCATGCCACCAATAACACCACCTCCTCTAGACACACCCTACTTGCCTATAGCTAGCACCCAGTTAATCCCTATCAGGGGATTATGCACAGAGTAGATTAATGCTCTCATAACCCAATCATTTCACCTCTAAGCTTTCTTGCAATGCTGATACAGAAGATTTTAGGTGACACTTCAAATCTAAACAATAAAGCTATAGAATATTACTCTTAGCTTTCTTGAGGATTCACTGAAGAAAATTCAGTTTGGATTTTTCCTGGTTTTTTTTTTTCAGTATTTTAATGTTCTAGAATAACTCCCTAACATTTTCATTTTTAAAAAATAGTTAAATTTCCCTGCTTCATGAAGGTAACAATCATTGTAGATCCACAAAACAGAGGTAGACAGAAGGAGTACTGAGAAGATGCCTGCCAGGAAGGGCCCCGACTCTATAATCAGAGGAGGTGGGGATTCATTCATATCAAGCCTGATCTGGCATAGTGCCCCACTTTGCCATTGGTGTGGGCAGAATGAATTTTTCTTTGTTGTTCTAATTAAGCCTGGATTTCAGATGTGCAGGTGTCTCTGAAACTCAAAAACAGGGCTTTTTTTTTATGCCTTTTCTCAAACTATATTTGAAGTTAAACACATAATCTCTCCCCTCCCCTGAATAAGCTTTAGTTCCTCATCTGATTCATTTTCTTAGCTGCCATGAGTTTTCATTAGGGTTCTGTGGGGAACAATGCCTATTACCTACTGCTCACTGCTTCTGAAATTTACTCAGTAGCAACATAGGAAAGAGAGGTCAGGTGGAAGTTTCTGCTCCTTCTATAGGGTTTCTTCCAGGTCTGTATTACCACTCTCATTTCTTCAGGTTTTTCTGTTTTTCACTGAGAAACCAAATAGGTATATGAAGAAAAACCACAATTTATGACACTCCCAAAGTTTGCAAATGTTCCACAAGACCTCACTTGATCTTGGACAATTTTTCAATTATTCTGTTTAAATATTCTTACTGCTATCTAGTTGAAACTACTCAAAGGAAACATTGTTATACCTTCTTTCTTCCTGGAAGTATCATCTTTCCTCAAATTTGTGGTCATCTTATTGTTTTTGAATGTATATAATCCATGGAATTTAAACATCACTGTTCATTTTAAAGGAAGGATGCTCCTTTCATATCCTCATGTGCTAAGGTAGTAGGCAGGAATCTGTGCCAGAATTTTGACATAGTATTAACTATTAGACTGAGTTCTCCTCCCCTACTTTCCAAAATTCAGCTGACTGAAGTTACTTAACACTCATGGTTACTGACATGAGAATACGTATTTGCATTTTGTGCTATAATAGGGCATTATTTTATTTATTTTCACATTACGGTAGAATTTATCTGCATTTTGTATAGAATATGACATATGTCAAATTTTGGTAAGTGTTCAAATTTCAGGAAAAATGAAAAATATGTTGCTTTTGCCACATTGTTTGATGCTCTTTTAAATGTGATGAGTATGTATACCTTTAAGTGCAAATCTGTAATAAAGATTTACTATTACATTCTTTAAACATGCTGAACAATGGTAAATGAAAAAAAATAGGGAATAGCATATCCTATTGAAAATTGGCTATTGCAATTCAGTGCTGGAGATTTAGATCTTATATTCCTGCTATGATTAAGCTTCTATTCTGTAGATCCACTCTCTCATATATATTGCAGAGAAACACTGCAATGCAATCTTAATAGCTCTATGAAGCATCCAGAATTTGCAGCTGTGGCAGTGTGATGTCAAATACGCTAGTATCTTGTAAAAAAATATATTATTATAAAGTGGCAGTGTAATGTGTATGAGATAAAAGTGAAAGAATGCATATGTTCAGAAAGCCTGGAGTTAAAATCTGGCAATACAGCGTTTTTTCTTTTCCTCCAAGCAGGTAAGAGAATTGTATTTACATAATCTATATATTTTTTTTAAAAAAAGACAAATGTTTAATGTTTTCTTTTTTGATGTTGATCATGAAACATTCCCCTGGCTTAGAATGTCACTCCAGAAACATATCCTGTTTATGCTTACAAATACCATTGGGACAACACTGATACTATATTTGGTTTCTTTCCAGAAAAGAATTTTTTTTTCTTTCACATTAGGTATACAGTTTTCTCTAGCATACCAATCTTTTTAGGTTTTTAAGTATAAGAAGTTTTACTGTGTTTTGAAATTTCCATTTTGAAAATAGTGAAAGAGAGAGTAGTAATATAAATGTCTGCATTCCTTGTTTGTTGTAAACAAAAAAAAAATAAGACAGTGGTGAACTATGAAAATTTCTAGATGCAAAGAAAGCAGTTGACTTTAGAAAGATTACTGTTTCATATTTACTTTAAATTAAAGTGAAGTTGTATATCATTTTCATTGAATTGATCTAGAATAATTTTCTATCAATTTCTTTCCTCTATATCTTTACTATATCTAAATATGTATTCTATATATTTCCATTTATATGATTTTTAATATCAAAATCTCAAATTAAACATCATTTTGTGTGCCTTTGAAAATGAATAATCTTTATATGGTGCTGTTTTTATTAGTGATTGATTTTATTCCTACATACAACTATTTGTTCTTTGTTTCCCTAGTGATGAATTGCACTGGTTGGTTTGTTAACGTAGCTATAAAACTTTTAATTCTGTACAGTAAGTACCTATGAAGTAAAAACAAGATTTAGACAATATAAAAGAGCATAGAAAATATAAAATACTGCATTTATATGTAGAGAAGACACATTTTCTGCTATAGAGTTGACAAAGAAATTATATTTGTTCTAGAATGTAGTGAATGATTTTGATTGACTGAGCATACAGTAAAATGGCCACGGAGGTGTTTTCCATTAAGAAAAAAAGGAGGAAGCTACCCTGAGGGGAAGGAAAACTATCTCTGAAAAGCTGATTTTATGTTTTATATGCCAGCTACATTTTTCTTTTTCTTCTATAGCTGTTGTACTTGGAAAAAAAAATCTAATTTCAATGTTTATTTTGTCTCAAGAGGTGTTTGGTGGATAGAGCAATGAAACTATCCCTCAATGCTGTATATACACTGTAAAAACATTGCTTTCAGCAATTTGTTATCTCATTATAATGTACTATGTTGTGATCTCCATACTTGTCTTTTTATTCTAGCGGCACAGATACCCTGTTTTCTGTGCCTGTTTTAGAATGTAAACCAAGCAGTCTTCTTCCTTCAAGTCCCATCTTTATCATGTCTCCTAGAAAATCATTTCATGTTCAGTTACAGTGTTCTCAGGAGGAAAAGTTCCCATTCTGGGCTCTACACTTTGGAAGGCCTCACCTGGTCCTTCAATCGGTGCATCTGCGGTATCCTTCTCCTACCACATGCTTCAGGTATCTGGGAACCCAGCATCACCTGCTCAGACAGACATGCCTATAACCCGGGTAGCACAGGGTCATGAGAGACAGGAGGAACCACTCTCCAGGATCTGTTGTGAATTCCCAAGTAGTTTTTCAAAGAAGGAGGGTAGAATGCATTATCTTTTCAATTTGTTTTATAAATTTTAAATATTTAAATTAGTGGTTGTGAACCTCCATTTGAATTCATGCTTTAGCTCTTGAGAAAGCTTACAGACAGCCATGAAATTCATATAAATTTCCAACTCTATCTAAGCATCTGCACAAAAAAACCGGAGTGTTCATTTTGATGTTCTTTAAAAAAGGTATAGAGTGATTGAAATTTCTCAGGACCACATGGCCAGTAAGACACATCACAATAAATAGCCCATTTCCCAGGCTTTTTAAAAGATGTGCAAAGCTTTATGAAGGATTTGTAAATCAAAACACACATCTCAGAAGTAGTATGCTATTTTCTTGGGAGAGTATACCTCCTTTTACCACAAATTTTATTCCAAGTTAATAAGCCTGAAGTGGCAAGTTCTCTGGGTTTGATTGACTCAATTACCCTAAGTTACAGCAGTGAATATCTTCCTTTGGCATGAGGTGGTAAAAGTATGTTACAATTTGTTTATTGATTGAGTGCATGCTTCTATTAGTTAGAATGTTGCAGGCTGAAATAGAAAATTCCAAATCAGCATCATTAAATTATAAAATACACATTTTTTTGTTTGTTTTAACACAGAATATTTTAAAATTTAGAACAATTTTTCTTTTGTCTCATTGACTAGAATTTCATCACATGCTCATACCTAAGCAAACTACTTGTGAAAGAATAGGACTAACTTTATGTGTATCTGGTGTTAAATTTTGGGGGCAAAGTCAGATTGCAAATATCTTAGTGCTCTTTCAGATTTCTTGTTTAGATTAATATATCAATCTATGGGCTTTGGATGGGAACAGTTTACTCTGTGTAACATATCCACTATATAGAGGATATACTGACTAGCACTGAAAGTCTGTTAGGAAGAGGAAGTAATACGAAAATATGTTGTATATATTATAACAGTATCTCTTATGCTTCACTAAATGTGTTTCAGTATATTCATATTATCCTTGAAGTCACATTCTACAACTCTCTAACCCCGCCAAAGTACTTGATTTCCTCTGAATGAAAGAACATCCCCCGTTTGTATTCAATTGTGTTAGATATTATAACTTTAGATAGAGTTTTCCACTGAATACATGCTCTTTCCACTGCCCAAGATCCTTGCAGTACTAGAGTTTAGATATTGCTCTTTTCATAGGGAGAACAGTGCTAATTCAGTGATCTCTTCTGTTTGACATGAGGGGCTGGGATTTATTCCTATAAGTGCTCCCTCATTTTAAATGTCATGCTTTTTTATGAAGGAAAAAAGAAGAAAGAGAACGTGTACTTAATTGTATGTTTTTTTTACTCAGGTTTCATTTCTAATTTTTATTTATTTATTTTTATTGCACTGAACAAAAGATATGACATGAACAACTTAAAGGAGAAAAAAATTATTTTGGCTCATGGTTTCAGAGGTTCAGTTCATGGTCAGTTAATTTCATAGTTTGGGGTTCAAGGTGTGGCAGAATATCATGGCAGAAGGGCATGGCAGAGGAAAGTAACTCAGGAATGGCAACCAGGAAGGAGACAGAAGGAGAGAAAGAGAGAGAAGACTCCACTGCTCAGGTACAAAATATATGCCCCAAAGGACCTCTCCTGCTCCCTGTAATCCAGTCATACCCTACTAACCCACAGTTATACCCAAGTTACTCCATATTATTGGGTTTATCTACTGATCCAGTTACACCTCTTAGAATCTAATCATTTCACCTCTGAAAATTCTTGCATTGTTTCACATGAGCTTTTGGGAACACCTCATATCTAAACTATACCAGCCTTCCAAGTGTCTACCTCTGAAGATATCCACAATGGCTGCATTTCCTATAAGAGGGCTTCAAGATACTATTTCCTTTCTTAGTAAGTATCCTCTCACCTGCCAGAAAAATGATTTCAAATTCAAGTTCTCCTGCTAGTCCTCCTGTTTCTAGTCCTGCTATACAATTGTTCTTACTTTTGTAGCTTGTAGCCTGTGATGAGAGGAGATGCTTAGCAGTTGTTGAATACAGGTCTCATTTTGAGAAAGTAATCCATCTTATATTTTGTGATAGGCCAGAAACTTAAAAAAAAATAGGAAACAAAAAGTGGAAATGACATCTGAAACTCTTTCATTTCCTGCATTGTGCTCAAAGAACAGATCTTTATTGCTAAGATTGAGAAAGGGAAAGTAAATTTAAAACTGTGTGAACTAGATAAACAGTCCTGTAAATCACTAGACTGGCTGAGGTAAAGGGCCTAAATATAATTAAATTTACTGAGTATGCTCTCTCCTTTATCCTACATTGCAGATTTTTAACCTGTTTCTTCGATACAGGTAGGCAAAACTGATGTGGAATTTTTAACCAGAGAAATCTTTAAATTTCTCAGAATATTATTTTATTCAATGAGTTGAAATGGTTATCAATAACTAACTTTGCTAAGTATTTTTCCATTTATTTTATTTGTTATATATATATAAAATATTTCTAATGGGGAAACCTGTGTGATTGCTTTCATTTTAGTAGCTACTTATAAGAAGCTAATGTTAAATTTGCCTCTAATAATTTTCTGCATGTACACATACATAATTTCTCAAAATATTATATCACTGGAAAGGTGAGAGAATATAAACAAAGGAAAACCTCAAATTATGTCAATAATTTATCCTGTCATCAACATAATGCATATTTCACTCATGAAAGATGTCTAAATAATCATTATCCAAGATATCATTTGCAACATGGTGTAATTGAACTCAGCCTTATTCACTGTCAGTATGCACAGAGAGTGTTACTGATCAAGGACCATACTAGAAAACTGAGTAGGAATTTTATGATCTACAGAGAAAGAGTATATTATAAACAAAGAACACGAGATACATGTGGTGGGTTTTAAAATAATGATTGTGCATGATATGACATGAGTGATTTTGAGCAGAGTATTAATCCTGTAATTCAGATTATTATGAACAGGGATCTTTGCTCAAATTTAGGTGGGAGTAACTGTTCTCACATCCTTTCTCTAGGAAGCACTGAAATACAAATGAGACCAGTAGAAAAGATATTTCCTGTGTATTTTCATATATTATTTGCTATTTCGTTTGGCCACTGAACTACTCAGGGTCATTAAATGTTCAGTAATATACAAGTTGATGAATATAGATAATGAAGTAATAAACATTTCCAACTTCAAAACTGAGACATTCTACCAATTAATTTAATCGCTTATATTGTAGCTGAGGCACAAACACATAACCTTAGCTTTGTCAGTCAGATATATGTACATCAGAATGACCCAAGGACAGAGAATGGAGATTGCTCTCTGGTTTGTTCTCTCTTTCTCTCTCTTTCTGTCTCCCTTTCTTTTTCTGTCTCTTTTCTCTGCCTCTTCTCACAGTACCAGAGAGTACGAAATCTTGTTGCTTTTGCATCAGTTGATGCAATGAAAAACTCCAGTAACTGGTTTTACTCAGCAAAAAGGGCAGCGTTTTTCTTGAACACAAAAGTTTATTGCTACTTTGGAACATTTCTGGAAAAGCGGTCTTCAGCCTTCTTTTACAAGCTTAACAAATCTGTGAGCTACCACATATCTCCTTCAGTTCTTTAGATACTTAATCACCCAGTCAGACTTTATTGTTGCAAATATGAATTCTAATTACTACAAGACTATAGGACAAAAGTCAGATTTAAGTGTTGCTATTTCTTCAACAGACAGAGTTAAATGTTCCTTGATATTAGTACACTACAATTCACTCTGAATCAATAAGTGTTAGAGTGGAAGCTAATAGTATTAAGACCCACATTGGTTCTGAAACTGGTGGCCACAATCTATGATAATTTGTCAGAGTATTGATATTAATGGTTTGGAAGACAAAACGGGTTGGTGCCTTTATTATGACAGGCATAAGCAGCACTGATGTTACCTTTCTGTATATTAAGTTGCATAAAACTCCACAGAGTAAAAGAGGAAACTGCCAAATACTAATGGTATTTAACTAAACTTGTTTGTGAGTACTGTTTAGAAAGTTCTTGGTAAGTCCCTGAAATATTTAAGAACTGAAAAAAATGGGGCTTAGGAAATGAAGATTTCTAGCAAATTCTCTACTGTGTTAAGAGCTAGACAAATGTTCTTTGTTACTAGAATCATCTAAATGTTTCTATGAATTACAAATTTTGCATATATATATATCCACACACATATATATGTATATGAATATGTATTTGGGGAAACATAAAAGGTATTCAAGGCATAAAAATTATTCTTCGCATTTAACTGTGGTAATTTCAGTCAATTTTAGTACCTCAAAATGTGAAGAATGTCATTCAAGATTTTTACTAATGGCCAAAATATTATGCTGCTAAAAGGACATTCACTTATTTTGAATTATTATTAATAAACTTTCACAGTCTCTATACTACACGTGAAGCACAGGTTGGTGCACAAAAACAAATAAAGAATGGCATGCCTAAATGTGACAAATGGGTTGTCATGAGATGGCAGGGGAAATGAGGAAACATTCTAGGAAACATTAAGAAAGGTAATCATATAAAAGATTACATGATGGAAAAAGAAAACAGCTGGATGGATGAGGACGTCTTGAACCCAAAGAGAATAAAGAAACTTCAAAAGGCATGATTGGTTTTGTTGTCAAAGTGGTTTTGAATGCTAAAAAATCCATATTTGTATGAACCACAGAATATGCTAATCTACTGAGGATTTTGTATAAAGGTCTATTGCAGACTTTTATTGTTCTATTCTGTAAATTGACTTTCATCAGACTAGCTTCTCATATGAATAATTTTCCTGTCTCTGCTTGTTGTTTATTGGATTGAATAATTGGCATTTTGATGACTATTTTGAAAGTGCAAGTTCTAGTGCTTGACTGAGCTGTTCCTATTGCATTCAGGCACTGAATTTTTGTGGAAGCCATTCACATTTCAGATTCTAATTCAAATCATAAATCAAAGTTCTGAATATAAAGGGTTATGAATAGGACAGCTCTATACAGATTCACAACAAACTAAATTAACCCATAGGCTGGAATGGAAAGCTAAGGACATATTTCAATTAGAACCAATTGGCTATTGAAACAAAAATTTATGCAGCTAGAGAATACAAAACAGATTGGAGAAAATAAGTCCTGTGAGGGCTTTATTTGACATAAACATGAGTTTGTCATGTCATTCTTTGCATTTAACTGTGGTAATTTCAGTCAATTCTAGGACCTTAAAACGTGACTTTTTCTAAGAGTTTTCTATATAAAAATGTTTTTTTTCTTTAGACCTGATATGTTATATTCAGCATTAGTTTTCATTAAATTTGAAAGTGTTTTATGTTATATGCATAAAAGTATGTTCTAAAGTAAGCCTAATTTCTAAATTTTAATGTTATTACATATAATTTTTAACATTGTTATATGTTTTTATGATTTTTTTAAATTTTTTTAGTTGCCAATTGACCTTTACATTATTTATTTATTTGCAGTGATGAGAACTGAACCAAGTGCCACACAAATGCTAGGCAGGAACTCTACCACTGAGCCACAAGCACAGCCCCATTTTCTTTGATTTTGTATCAGTGCATTAGAGTTATATATCATAGTGGTGTTCATTTTGACATATTCATAACTGCATATAACATAGTTTGCTCCATTTTATTGCCAGTACTCTTTCTCTTCTCTCCTCCATTCCCCTGATTACCTTCCTCTACTCTATTGGTCTTCCATTTATTTATTTATTTATTTCCATTTGGTAAACTATAGTTATATATAAAATGGAATGCATTGTGATATATTCATGCTTACAAACAACATAACTTTGAAATT
This sequence comes from Marmota marmota marmota, assembly GCF_001458135.2. Taxonomy (NCBI): domain Eukaryota; kingdom Metazoa; phylum Chordata; class Mammalia; order Rodentia; family Sciuridae; genus Marmota; species Marmota marmota. The sequence goes on from NW_025999925.1 coordinate 12,165,227, forward strand.
TTGAAAAAAAAAAATGTTTTCAAAATGCTGCTTACCATAGGCAATTATTTAGACTCCATAATGACAAATGTTTTCCTCACATGTTAACTTAACAAAATTTGTCTCAGCTTATACCCATATACTATTTATGCCCTGTACTTGTGATCATTGAGTTCTTGTATATCTTATAGGCGTTTTGGAAGGGAGCAATAAAACAACTTATCAGTAAAGAAATATCTCCTTTTTAATGAGTTGAGTTTTTCTATATTTAAAATAAAGAAATATTTCTAATCATGCAAATTCTTTAAGAAGCTAAGAAAATTTTCATTTAAAAATATGGAAAATAGATATAAAAACATTCTTTTACTTTCTTTTTTTTTAGAAAGAGGACACAGTTTGTTCAAAGGTATGTTTTTTGCTGCCTTTTACCTCTTTGTTTTCCCTTGAATATTTTATTTATGATTCTCAAATAATAAAGGAGAAGATAAAACTCAAACACGGGAACAGATTGTCAACATGTACATGGCACAACAAAATACCAAGTTTATTGCCCAAAATACCTGGAGCAGCACAAGAAGTCTCACTGTCATGGTTTCTGGCACTCTAAAGGACTTAACAGGCTCATGGGAGTGAAAGAAAGGAGTGTGTTTGAAACATTTCCTACAGATATTTCCTAAATGTTGTTATAGTTTGAAATGCACAGGATTTATGTCTGATATAATTTTTTCATTCTATTAATGTCATGCAAATCTCAATGAAATATAAGGAGTTTTTACCAATTATCTTGAAATGTGAAAATATCTCATATGTATCATATAAAAATGAAACAAATAACCCAATCAACAAATGGGCCAAGGACCTGAACAGACACTTCTCAGAGGAGGACATATAATCAATCAACAAGTACATGAAAAAATGCTCACCATCTCTAGCAGTTAGAGAAATGCAAATCAAAACCACCCTAAGATACCATCTCACTCCAGTAAGATTGGCAGCCATTATGAAGTCAAACAACAACAAGTGCTGGCGAGGATGTGGGGAAAAGGGTACACTTGTACATTGCTGGTGGGACTGCAAATTGGTGCAGCCAATTTGGAAAGCAGTATGGAGATTTCTTGGAAAGCTGGGAATGGAACCACCATTTGACCCAGCCATTCCCCTTCTCGGTCTATTCCTTAAAGAACTAAAAAGAGCATAATACAGGGACACTGCTACATCGATGTTCATAACAGCACAATTCACAATAGCAAGACTGTGGAACCAACCTAGATGCCCTTCAATAGATGAATGGATAAAAAAAATGTGGCATTTATACACAATGGAGTATTACTCTGCATTAAAAAATGACAAAATCATAGAATTTGCAGGGAAATGGATGGCATTAGAGCAGATTATGCTAAGTGAAGCTAGCCAATCCCTAAAAAAACAAATGCCAAATGTCTGCTTTGATATAAGGAGAGTAACTAAGAACAGAGTAGGGAGGAAGAGCATGAGAAGAAGACTAACATTAAACAGGGATGAGAGGTGGGAGGGAAAGGGAGAGAGAAGGGAAATTGCATGGAAATGGAAGGAGACCCTCATGGTTATACAAAATTACATACAAGAGGAAGTGAGGGGAAAGGGAAAAAAAACAAGGGGGAGAAATGAATTACAGTAGATGGGGTAGAGAGAGAAGATGGGAGGGGAGGGGAGGGGAGGGGGGATAGTAGAGGATAGGAAAGGCAGCAGAATACAACAGACACTAGTATGGCAATATGTAAATCAGTGGATGTGTAACCAATGTGATTCTGCAATCTGTGTATGGGGTAAAAATGGGAGTTCATAACCCACTTGAATCAATGTGTGAAATATGATATATCAAGAACTATGTAATGTTTTGAACAACCAACAATAAAAATTTTTTAAAAAGATGAATAAGTTTATGTTGACATAAATATATCTGACTCAAAGATTTTTTAAAAATTTCCTTAAAATAATTGTTAGTTTATATACCTTTAAATACTCAAATTATTCATTTTTTGTTTTATAAAATGTAAGGTACTGGTGTAAAATTCAAACTAGAAAATAACAGCTCAAAAATCAAAATTGCCTGGATCTGACTATCATGAATAATGGTAGTAATTGTAAAATAGGACTACAAAGACAATAGCTAAAAATAAGAGATGTCTAATTTATATTCACTCATCTACTTTTAATGAGGATACTTTTATTTGACACTGATATATGCATCAGAATCTTAAAAGAAGATGCAAATTCAGAAACTAATCATTACTTTTGGAACTATGAGTACAAATTGGACAAAAAGACTCCTATTTTCAGTGTGCAGGTTATGACAGTTTCATATTTTAAATATATTTATTAATATATTAGGGCTTGTTTATTTTTAAATCAAATATCTGCCAGTACCAGTGCCACCTGATGTTAAAATTTGGTTAAATACTTCAGGAAAAATACTAACATTTTTACTAACTTTTTTGATCTTCTATTCAGGCATTCCTGCAGTCACTCACCATCCAGTTGTTAAGGACTTCATATGGAGTTGTGCTATGAACTCCCTTGAAGTTTTTGATTCTATGACTCTGAGATAATGAGCAAGGTAAACACTAGGAATAACAAAACACCAAGATTAAAGGAATGTGGGTCCTTAATTACTGAAGATTATAATTTCAGTGGCAATCAACCAATGTATGGACCTTTTTCCCCCCTTTTTCTTTCTTTTTCTCTGTGAGAAAAGATATTAGCTTTTATCTTGTGCAAACCACTAGTACTTTGTAGGTTAGTTGTGATGAATAACAGAACCAGACATGAAAATTATTGTGAAACAACTAACACAAATAGGAAAAAGTGTTGAATAGAAGAAAATATCATTCACAGTCTATGGAGTGATGAGATGAATCAAAGAAAATAAATTTTAAATAAAAGTGCTAAGAGGATAGAGACCTATACATTCTTGTTATCCTTTTCCCCACCTATGGATCAAGTGAGGAGATATTAGGGAACAAAGTTTTGTAGGGAAAACATAAGGAAGTAGATCAATTGAAAGATTAGAGATGTCTACTTAAAGGACATCACATAAAGGAATCCAGATCTGTTGATCCACACTGCTGGATAAGGGGAGGCACCATCATTAGAGAAAAACTAGGCTGTAACTCAAGAACCAGAGAAAAAGGATGCAATCTGCTGAAAGCAATGTTCTTTTTTTGTTTGTTTGTTTTTAAGAGAGAGAGAGAGAGAGAATTTTTTAATATTTATTGTTTAGTTCTCAATGGACACAATATCTTTATTTTATTTTTTTTATGTGGTGCTGAGGATCAAACCCAGCACCCTGTGCATGCCAGGTGAGCATGTTACCACTTGAGCCACATCCCAAGCCCCGAAAGCAATGTTCTTGAGAGAGAACCCTTAGTCACAGTTAAGTCCCTTATCTTCAGCCATATCACCTTGATCAGTCAATCTAGTGACACTAAGCTGAGCACAAGCTATCCTATCCTGATATTCCTGACCCACAAAAACTGTCAGAAGATAAGTTCATGTTATTTTAAGTTCCTAATAACTTGTAGTTATTTGTCAGATGGTGACAGAAAGCATACACTCTAGATAATTAGTACAGAATAAATAACACTCAAGATGATGATGTGACCCTAGTGTACCTAAATTTAAATTGAAAAAAAATGTAATTTTAAAGAACTTGGGTGTCCTTTTGCAAATAAATTGATTATAATAAATTTTCTTTTGTTTCTGTCAAAGACAACCATTACAGTGTCATCTTTCACTAAAGAATCACAGAAAAATATAATCTATTTAATAAAGGTTTATCCTTTTCAATACTTTTTTCTTTCTTTCCTTCCTTCCTTTTGTCCTTTGTTCTTTCGTATTTTTCTTTTTTTATAGTGTGGATGACTTCTTGAATCATAGGCAAGTAATCTACCACTGAGCTACATCCCCAATCCTTTTAATTTTCATTTTGAGATAGGGTCTCCATATGTTGCCCAGGCTGGCCTCCAATTTGTAATTCTTCTGCCTCAGCCTTCCAATTAAGTGGGATTACAAGTTTATAGTTAGACTCCAAGAACAAATTTACCATTGACTTTTTCTTTCTTGTTGTTATGCTGATTGTCCTATATTTCTTCGGGAGATATCACTTACTCCTCAGCATTTGAAACTGTATCTCAGTGAAACACTTATAGAGCTAAAAGGACAGAAGAACATGTCTCAGAAGACACTGGCCAGAAAAAGATATTAAGAATACAGAAAAATATGTTAAAAAGCACTGAACTTAAGTTTAAAATGTTACTATGAGCATTTTCTAAAATAAGCAAGTAATTTCACACTTTCCTCTTGCTGAAATGATTTTAAAATAAATGGAATATTAAAATGAATTTTAGATAAAAAAAATATGCATTTCCAGTAAATTACCAGGCACTAAAAGAGTTTAAGTTTTACTTCTACTTCGTAATTTACATACATAAAAGCAGATTAAATCTGTTCTCTCTATTAATATTTCATTAGTGTATGATAATTATACATAACATTGGGGTTCATTTTGATATAATTATACATGCATAGAATATAATTTGCTCCAATTCAGTCCCCTGTACTTCCTCTCACCCATTTCCCTCCCAATGTTTCTTTTCCTCTACTCTATTGTCATTTCTTATATGTATTTATAATTGTCTTTTTTTTAATTAGTGAAGTGTTAATATAAATAAAGGAGAAATCACTGTGGCATATTCATATATGTACTTGGTAAAGCATAGTCAGTTTCATTCCACTGGCTCTTCATCTTTCTCCTAAACTCCCTGCCTCCACTACACTGATCTCTTTTGTGGCATAACATTCTAGCAATGTGTTTTTATCTTGGTGTGCTAACAGTACATCATCTATATAGTAAAATATTTGTAGTTCAAGATTTTGATTTCTAAGTGGCTGGATTGCTTTGTTAACATAAATTTGACACATAGTTGGGCTGTTAGCCATCCCTTGAGTGAGTACTTTCCATTCATATCTCTGATTAGGACCTTCATGATTCAGCGCAGGGATAGTAAATGCAAAATGTGGACTATCCTCAGGATGAATTGGAATTGGAAAAAAACAATCTTTAATATTTATACCTAAAACATACCAGGTTTTTGGCAAAGCAGACAATTGGGGAATCCCTGATTGAGCAGCTCCCATAATAACCATCTCATTATTAATGGCTCTTAACCAGGTCCCATAATAAACATCTCATTATTAATGAATCTTAAATCTTGCAATAATCTCTATTGACCAGATTTCTTTTTAATGACAAAAATGGGAGTATTAAGGGGAGATATGAAAGGTTGTATATGACCCTCCGCTAATTGTTGTTTGACCAGGTCATGGGCTGCTTGTATCTTTTCTTTAGTCAGGGGCCACTGAGGAACCCATACTGGTCTTTCTGATTTCCAAGTAATTTTTATTGTCTCAATGACCCCTTCTGAAAACCCAATCCATGTCTATCTATTTCTTGATTTTTGTATTGGTGCTGCTATATACCTTGTTCTTGTTCTCCTATTCTTTTTCTTTCCTAAAACCTTGTCTAGCCCTAATAATGGGCACATTTGGATTGATGTTATTTGTTAATGTCAAACCTAATTGATCTAGGACATCT
>NW_025999925.1:12172740-12193503 GCF_001458135.2 Marmota marmota marmota
CTGGGAGCCATTAGCCAAGTAGGTATGACAATTTCCTTGCCAGCGTACCCCATGTTGCAGTGACATTGAATGTAGGTGACCTTGCTCAAGGACCAGGGCGGATTAGGGTGTTCCCAATTTAAGATAATCGGGTTTAGGGCGTTCCCGGTTTAGGTTCCAGGTTTAAGGTTTAAGATTATTCCTGCTCGGAATAGGGCGTATCCTGCTGCCTGAGTTCCCCTTGAGTTCTCACGGGATTCAGACAGTATTCTTTGGGAGATAGAAGCCCAGTGGAGGTGGATTTGGGCAGAGAACATGGATTTCCCCAGAAGGTGTTTGCAGAGTGCCGGTGTGAGTTCGGGAATAAAGAGTTGCTGTTTGAATCTACAAGCTGCGTGGTGGCTCGTGATTGTGTGCCCAGCCAGACTGCGGCAGTTGGTGGCCCGTACGGGGAACGAAAAATGTCACGGCAACATGGGGTATGCTGGCAAGGAAATTGTCATACCTACTTGGCTAATGGCTCCCAGCACAACCTCAATCCTTGAGCCAATCATATTTCCCAGTTTGCCTGAGAAAGTTCTGGGGATAGACAGCTTGAAACAAAAACAAAACAAATCAGAACAAGAACACATTGTTTCTTGAAATGGCCACCCATTCTCTCGCCTTCTCTCAGGGGCGAGCAATTTCACTTACCTCCAAGCTTCAGGCATTCCCCACACGGGCCACCAAATGCCACAGTCTGGCTGGGCACAAATCACGAGCCACTGAAGCAGGAACAATATTTATTTCTGAACTCCACCAGCACACTCCACACACTTTCCCTTGGAACTCTCCCGAACGCCACCCACGCGACTCCTCCACGAACCACCAACCGGAAATCCCTCCTCTGGCACTTCCCCAACCAATGTGAACTCTTCAGGAATCCCCGCGAGAGCTCAACGTGAACTCAACGGGAACTCCGCGAGAACTCAAAAGTCATCATCTTAATGGCTCGCTGGCGTCACCTTTCAACCACTACTTCTGGCAAAAATGCCATGTGTCGTTCCGACTTGGCTATGGCCCTCAGCATCCTTCAATTAATTTTGTCTCTTAGTCTACTTTGTCTGATGTAAGAATTGCTACCTCTGCTTGCTTTTGGTTTCAATACATGGCATATCTTTTTTCCCATCCTTTCACCTTTAGTCTATAGCTGTGTTTGCCTGCAAGATGAGTCTCTTATAAACAACATATAGTCTCTGATAAATAACAAGAAGACCAAGTTTGGTCTTTCTTATAAATTCAATCTGCCTATCTGTGACTTTTCAATGGAGAGTTCAGAACATTTGCATTCAATGTTACTTTGAAAAGATGATTTTTAATTACTGAATTTTTGATTTATTTCCAATGTTTAATTCAAATATGATTTTCTTTACTTGCCTATTTTTCTAGGGCAATTCATGCCTATAGTGATTTTCATCTTTGTTTTTAATTTCTGCATTAAATATTTCATTGATTATGTTTGTATTATAAGTTTAGTGGTTATAAATTCTTTTCCTTTCTGCTTATCTTGAAATATTTTTATTTCTACTTCAATTCTGAAGGATAGTTTTTCTGAATATAGTAGTATTATTTGGAACATGTATTCTTCAGGGCTAGGTATATATTACTCCAAGACCTCTTAGCTTTTAGGGTCTTATTTTGAAATAAGTTGAATTCAAATTGGTTTACCCTTTAAATATGATTCATTTTTCTCTTACAGTATATGAAATTTGAATGGGAGAGTAAGAAACACAGAATAGCCAAAACAATCATGACCAAGAAGAATGATATTGATGGCATCACAATGCCAAGGCTCAAATAGCTATACTATAGTAACCAAAACATTATGGTATTGGCAGCAAAAACAGACATGAAGATGAATCAAATATAATAGAGGACACAGAGATAAATCCGCTTAAATATGGTCATCTGATACTTGAAAAGAAACTTTTTAACAAAAGATGCTGGGAAAACTGGCTATCTATGTTGGGCTAAAGTGATTAGATCCTGCAGGGAACAGGCCTATAATCACAGTGGCTCAGGATGCTGAGGCAGGGGTATAGCAAGTTCAAAGCTAGCCTCAGCAAAATCCAGGTGCTAAGAAACTTGGTGACATCTTGTCTCTAAATAAAATACAAAAATAGGGTTGAGATGTGACTCAGTGGTCGAGTGTCCCTGAGTTCAATCCTACCCCCCACCCCGGTATCCCCCCAAAAAACAAACAAAAAGAAAAAAGAAGAAAAAAAAGAAACTAGATCCTTATATCTTACCCTACTCAAAGCGGATCAAAGACCAAGGAATTCTAGGTATTAGACCAGAAAATCTGTAATTGCTAGAAGAAAATTTCTTGGTGCAGGCACTGACTTCCTTAAAGTGACTCCTGAAGTGTGATAAATAGAAACAAAATTCTATAAGTGTGATGACATACAATTAAACAGTTTCTGCCAGCAAAGGAAACAATTTATAGTATGAAGAGTCTATTGAATGGGAGAAGTTATTTCTCACTGCTGTTCTAGGGATTAATATCCAGAATATATAAAGAACCAAAAACCTTAAAAGCATTCAGCAATTAACCAAATTAATAAAACGGCAAATAAACAAAACAGACATTTCTTGAAAGAGCAAACAAAAATGACCGAAAATTATATAAAGAAATGGTCCACAGCTCTACCAATCAAAGAAATGAACATCAAACTTCTTTGCGATTCTATCTCACTTCAGTCAGAATGGCAATCATCATGAATACAAATATAAGAAAATACTTGTAAAGAAGTGGGGGAAAAAGGTACACTCATGCATTACTTGTGGGACTACAAGTTAGTACAAAAATTCTGAAAAACAGTCTATAGATTCCTCAAAAAACTAGAAATGGAAACCAGAGACACTGTATGACCCAGCTATTCCACTCCTTAATATACACTCAAAATCTAAATCAGTACACTAGAGCTGCATCAATGTTTATAGCAATCCAATTCACAGCAGTCCAGACTCCTAAGGACAGATGAATGGATAAAGAAAATGTGGCATATATACACAGTGAAAACTGTAAAGAAGAATAAAATTATGGCATTTATTAAACTGGAGAATATCATATTAAATAAAATACATCAGATTCAGAATGACAGGGGTCAAATATTTTTCTCCCCTATATGGAAGCTAGACCACAGTAACAAAAGAAAAAGGTGGGGGGGGGGATTCTATAAAATTAGAAGAGAGTGTTGAGGGCCACAGCTGAGTTGGGATGACGCATGTCATTTTTGCCAGAAGTAGTGATTGAGAAGTGATGCCAGCAAGCCATTAAGATGATGACTTTTGAGTTCTCGTGGAGTTCCCGTTGTGTTCCAGTTGAGCTCTCACGGGGATTCCTGAAGAGTTCGCGTTGGTTGGTGAAGTTCCAGTGGTGGGAGTCCCGGTTGGTGTGTGATGTGTTCCTGGAAGAGCCACGTGGCTGGCATTCGGGAGAGTTCCTGGGAAGTGTGCTGGTGGAGTTTGGAAACAAAGTTTGTTCCTGCTTGAGTGGCTTGTGATTTGTGCCCAGGCAGACTATGGCATTTGATGGCCTGTGTGGGGAACGCCTGAAGCACAGAGGTAAGTGAAATTGCTCGCCCCTAAGGGAAGGCGAGAGAATGGGTGACCATTTCAAGAAACAATGTGTTCTTGTTCTGACTTGTTTTGTTTTTGTTTCAAGCTGCCTATCCCTAGAACTTTCTCAGGCAAACTGGGGAAAATGGTTGGCTCAAGGTTTGAAGTTGTTCGCCCTGAGGAAGAGATAGAAATAGACCACAAAAATACATTTCAAGAAAATAGGAAAATTGATACAACGATTTTTTGTTCAGTTTCTGTTTCATTCTGTTTCGGTTTTGTTTTGTGTTATCTTGTTGGGTTGCGTTATCTTTATAGTAGATTAGAAATTAGTAAAAAACAAACTGAAAGAGTGTTAAGTAAATTGTTAGAGGTCCAGACCATGGAGAAAGACATTTTAGATCAAGTAAAAGAGAAGGTCTCTCGAGCTAGTCAGACAGAGGAAGAAAATTTAAAGGAAAAGGGGCTATTAGGGAAAAAGCTACAACAGGAGGCTGCTACTAACGCTGTTGTATCACCAGAGGGTGTAATTCAACCAGCAGCTCCACCTATGGAGACAGCTGAGTGACCCTCAACACCCGTAGTTGATAGATGGGATCCTGAGACAGGACCTCAAAGATTAGCATGCCCTGTACTTGAGCAGGCAGGAGGGCAGCGAATTCACTGTGCTTTAGATTTCAAAACAGTGAAGCAGTTAAAGAAGGCTGTAACAACCTATGGTTCTCAAGCACCCTTCACTGTAAGAATGGTCGAATCCATTACCAATTTGGACATGATGCCAGCAGATTGGGCTAGTATGTGTAAAGCTGTGCTAAATGGAGGACAATATTTGTTATGGAAGGTAGCCAATGAGGAATTTTGCACGGAGACGGCTAGGTGATATGCAGCAGCTGGTTATCCTCAGAGGAATCTAGATATGTTGTTAGGAAAAGGACCTTATGAGGATCACCAGCAACAAATTAGATATGATCCTGCTATATATTCACAAATTGCTACAGATGCATTTAGGGCATGGAAGACTTTAGAAGGACATGGTGATTTACAAGGTCAATTATCTAAGGTAATACAGGGAGCTAATGAACGTTACGTTGAATTTGTAGATAGGCTTATTCAAACAGCTATCAGAGTTTTGGGGGATACAGAACAACCAATGTCATTAATAAAACAACTGGCTTATGAGCAAGCAAATCGTTGGTGCAGAGAGGTCATTAGACCATGGAAACATGAAGATTTAGACACATATATTAAATTATGTAGATACATTAATGAACAAGGGCAAGTCTTGGCAGCTTCAGTACCATAGGCTTTAGATGCCAGGCCAAAAACATGCTACAATTGTGAACAAACAGGACATTTTAAAGGGAATTGCCCCATAGGAGGAAGGCTTAACGAAACTAGGTATCAAAGGGGTAGAATACCAGGTATTTGCCCACAATGCCATAGAGGGAGACATTTGGCTAATGAATGCCATTCTCAAACCACCATAGAGGGTACTTCGTTATCAAAAAACGGATAAGGCCCAGGTGTTTACACACGATATTGTGGAGAAAGGCATCGGGCTCCATTGCCAAAAAACGGACAGGGGGACCAATGCTCCGGGGCCCACAACCACAAATATACGGGGCACTGGAGGAACCCAGAAATACCATGGAGGAACCCAACAACACCATCAGGGTAGTGCCCAGGATACATTATCCATCAGATCTCTCATCAGACGAACCAGAGGGAGCGCAGGGTTGGACATCTGCGGCTCCGCCAGAGCAGTACTAACTCCAAAGATAGGAGTTCAAATCATTCCCACAGGAGTAAAAGGACTTCTTCCCCAAGGAACAGTAAGCTTATTGTTAGGATGTAGTTCTTCTACTCTAAAAGGACTTATGCTAAGTCCTGGGATAATTGATCCCGATTATGAAGGTGAAATAAAAATTATAGCTTGTTCCCCAAAGGGTATCAGTAATTTCACCAGGAGATAGAATAGCACCGTTATTAATAATACCCAGCCTGCATGATAAATTTCCAGCTGTACTATAGAAAGATGTTCCAGGGGATTAGGCTCCACAGGTGTCGATTGGGCTATGCTGTCTTTAAATTTAGATTCTCACCCAATGCTAAAACTAAATATTCAAGGATATGAATTTAATGGACTACTGGACACAGGTGTACACCTTAGTATCGTATCTCATCAAGAATGGCCAAAACATTGGCCATTACAACAAGCCACTCAAACGCTTTGAGGGCTAGGAGTAGCAACTAATCCCCATAGAAGTGCAATGGTATTAGATTGGAAGGATCCTGAAGGCTGTGAAGGAACTATACAGCCATATGTATTGGATCATCTTCCTATAAATTTATGGGGACGAAATGTCCTAGATCAATTAGGTTTGACATTAACAAACAACATCAATCCAAATGTGCCCGTTATTAGGGCTAGACAAGGTTTTAGGAAAGAAAAAAGATTAGGAGAACAAGAACAAGGTATAGCAGCACCAATACAAATAGATCAAGGAATAAATACACATGGATTGGGTTTTCAGAAGGGGTCACTGAGACAACAAAAATTACTTGGAAATCAGAAAGACCAGTATGGGTTCCTCAGTGGCCCCTGACTAAAGAAAAGATACAAGTAGCCCATGACCTGGTCAAACAACAATTAGCAGAGGGTCATATACAACCTTCCTTATCTCCCTATAATACTCCCATTGTTGTCATTAAAAAGAAATCTGGTAAATGGAGATTATTGCAAGATTTAAGAGCCATTAATAATGAGATTATTATTATGGGACCTGCTCAATCAGGGATTCCTTAATTGTCTGCTTTGTCAAAAACCTGGTATGTGTTAGCTATAGATATTAAAGATTGTTTTTGTTCAATTCCAATTCATCCTGAGGATAGTCCATGTTTTGCATTTACTATCCCTGCGTTGAATCATGAAGGTCCTGATAAGAGATATGAATGGAAAGTACTCTCTCAAGGGATGGCTAATAGCCCAACTATGTGTCAAATTTATGTTAACAAAGCAATCCAGCCACTTAGAAATCAAAATCCTGAACTACCAATATTTCACTATATGGATGACTTATTATTATCACATAAAGATGAAAACATATTGCTAGAATGTTATTCCACAATTACAAACTTATTAAAAAATTATAATCTAGAGATAGCAATAGATAAAGTACAATTAAATTTTCTAATTAATTATTTAGGAGTTCTATTATCCTCAACCACGGTCCATCCACCAAAAATTCTAGTACGAGTAGATCAACTCAAATCACTTAAGGACTTTCAAAAGTTATTGCGAGACATAAATTGGATAAGGCCTTATCTAGGCATACCAACAGGAGAGTTGGGACCTTTATTTGATATCCTAAAAGGTCCATCAGATCCAAATTCACCCCCATGTTCATGCCTGAAGCAAGAAAGGCATTAAAAATTATTGAAACATATATGGAAAATATGCATTTGGATAGAATTGATATAAGTTTGCCTTTATTATTTATTGTAATACCAACAAAACATATTCCTACAGGAGTATTTTGGCAAGAAGTTCCATTATTGTGGATACATTTATCTTATTCTCCTAACACTATTTGTACTAGGTATCCTGAGGCTGTAGGACAATTAATACTCAAAGGAATAAAAGCAGCAAAGGGAGTGTTTGGAATTTCTCCCAATAAAGTTATTACTCCATATACTATGGATCAAATTGATGAGTTAGCTCATGAGTTGAATACTTGGTCAATAATCATGTGTAAATCTAATGTTTCATTTGATAACCACTTACCATCTAAACCTTTTTTCTTTTTGGTCTTTGCATTCTGTAGTTTTTCCAAAAATGACAAGAAAAACACCTATCATGAATGCTCCAAATATATTCACTGATGGGTCAAATAATGGTACAGCAGTAGTAGTTACCCCTGATCAAACTTTTACATTGTTAGTACCCAAACAATCAGCTCAAAAAGTAGAGCTTAATACAGTATTACAAGCTTTTGTGATGCTTAAAGATTTTGTATTAATTTATTTTCTGATAATCAGTGTATAGTTAATGCTACAGTATCCCTTGAAGATGCTGTTAGGATTTCTCATTCCTCTATTGTTTTCTCTTTGTTTTCCACTATACAAAGTATAATCTGGGACAGAAATGATCCATTCTTTATAGGACATATCAGGGTACATACAGGATTGCCTGGAGCCCTTAGTTTGGGCAATGATTTAGCAGATAAAACTACACATGATGTACATATTTTCTCTACACTAGAAGAAGCTACAAATTTTCATAAAAGGTTCCATGTCAATGCTAATACTTTCCAAAAGCATTTTAAAATAACTAAGGAACAAGCTAGACACATAATAAAACAATGTCAAAATTGTGTGACCTTTTTACCACAAGTTAATCTTGGAGTCAATCCTAGAGGACTGATATCTAACCATATTTCGTAGATGGACATCACACACTTGCCAGATTTGGAAAATTAAATTATTTGCATGTTACAGTTGATACTTCTTCTGGATTTTTGATGGGCTCCCTTCATGCCGGAGAAAAAACTAAAAATATTATAGTTCATTGCTTACAAAATTTTGCCACTGTGGGCGTTCCAAAACAGTTAAAAACAGATAATGCCGCTGGCTATACTTCTACCTCTTTTAAACAATTTTGCTCATCATTTAGCATTACTCATATAACAGGAATTCCATACAATTCACAGGGACAAGGCATAGTTGAAAGAGCTCATCAAACTATTAAAATGTACTTATTAAAGCAAAAAGGGGGAATTGGAAAGGGGTATATATCCCCCAAAGATAAACTTAGAATAACCCTTTTTACTCTAAACTTTTTAAATTTGGATTCATCAGGGCTTAGTGCTGCAGAAAGGCATATGTATCCAAAAAATGTACATAAGCCTAAGGTACTGTGGAAGAATATTCTAAGAGGACAACGGAAAGGTCCTGACCCTGTGATTGTTTGGAGTCGGGGTTCTGTTTGTGTGTTTCCATAGAGAGAACAACAGCCGATTTGGATTCCAGAGAAAATAACCAAAGCGATTTCTACAGACCAAAAAGAAGATGATTTGACTCAAATCCATAACAGCTGATATCCAGAGCTCCAGCTTGGCTATTCTTATATCTCCGACAGTGATTGTCCCACACCTGGAGGCTAATGAATAATGAACACCATTAAGGCATATTCCAAACATAAAAAAACCTTGAGGCTTGCTTGTGGGAATACCTTCAGACCCATATGCAAATTACAGGAAAAAGGATGGAATATCCAAATAAGAGTCAATCCCAGGTGGTAACCAGGATGCTTTTTTCAATATCTATTTTATTATTGCCTTTTCCCACATCGTGAAGTTCTATTTTATTTTTTGAGCTCATACAGACCTAGGTAAATGTTTTTCTGATCAGTTTTATTTTTTGACTGTGGAATTTTTAAACATTGCAATGGCTATTTCACCTGTGTAAAGCTACAAGGCCTTTACTATTGTCTTATGTGTTGGATGTTATATGTGCACACTTGTGTTTTGTGTTGTATGTCTGCATGTGCGTATGTCCATATATCATATATGAGGAGCGCTCATGAAAAAATATTTTTATTATTCACGTGATTTAAATGGTTTAATTTAAATTGTTGAGGATTGTTTTAATATGTGAACAAAAAAGGAGGGTAACAGATCTGTTTGTTTACTTTCACCTTTCCTTTTCATTATATGTAATACTTCTGTTCAGGATAATGTAAATTGTTCAGAAAATTGTTTTCTTTGTACCTATTGGAATGTTACATAATTTTTTTTTAGCCATCATTGCCAGTATTCCTATCTTCCTCCCAGTGCCTGTGAAGACAAAGATAAAACCAAACTATAGCTTCTTCGAAAGCTATCACAGTAAACTGTATAAACTGATGCATCAATGAATAATAACTCAACAAGTAATGCTCAATCAAGGAGTCGATTTACTTTGGGATGAAATGGACATATTGATAGATTCCTCTGCTTTGAACTGCTTGCAGAACTTGCCTGGACTATGTATCACTTGTATGCATTGTGAACTATCTGTTGGTGCAGCGAATTGTGGTAGTGCTGGAGTATCTTTGCTAATGGTGTCACCGGTGGTACAATTTTTCCAAAGGAGCCATCAATTGGCTTGGTGTCATGGCATTTCTGTATCCTCCTCCCTTCTGCTAGTGATGGTCTAAAATTTGGGGGCCGACAGAGGTGAGGCAAAGAACCTCACCACCCACTGGTGCAAAGGCCAAATTTAGGGGCCAACAGAGGTGAGGCAAAGAACCTCACCCCCCCACTGGTGCATAGGCCTATCCACAAGTATGGCTGTATGCTGGACTGGTAGTCAGTGACGGGTAAGATCCAATTGCAGTGGTACCAACCTAAGACAGGAGGCTGACACCTTGAGGTCAGCTCATCCAATGACAGGTAAGAACCATATGTAGTATTGGACAGCCTAACAGGCACAGTCCCTAAGCCACATTTCTTGCTGTTTAATTAAACAGAAGGGGGAGATGTTGAGGGCCACAGCCGAGTTGGGATGACACATGGCATTTTTGCCAGAAGTAGTGGTTGAAAGGTGACGCCAGCGAGCCATTAAGATAATGACTTTTGAGTTCTCGCGGAGTTCCCGTTTAGTTCCGGTGGAGCTCTTGCGGGGATTCCTGAAGAGTTCGCATTGGTTGGGGAAGTGCTGGAGGTGGCATTTCCGGTTGGTGGTTCCTGGAGGAGCCGCGTGGGTGGCGTTCGGGAGAGTTCCTGGGGAGCGTGTGTGGAGTGTGCTGGTGGATTTCAGAAATAGTTTGTTCCTGCTTCAGTGGCTCCTGATTTGTGCCCAGCCAGACTGTGGCAGAAGGAAACAAAAATGGTCACTTAATATAGGCTAAGGGAACCATCCACTGACAAGATGTAGTGATAATAAATATACCTTAAACCAAGGTACAGCTATGTAAATAAAACAAACCCATCTAAATATAAAGAACCAAAAATACTGGGTAATTTCAATACACTTCCCACAACATTAGATAGGTCATCCATACATAAACTAAGCAAAGAATTTTTAGAGATAAAAAAAAATACCATCAACAAAATGGGCCTAGTGTACACCTATAGAATATTTCATCCATTGACAACCTAATTTATTTTCTTATTAACATCACAGAAAACTTTCTTTAAAATGGATCATAAATAGCCATAGAGGAAATTTTAGCAAATACAACTGCCCCCCCCCAAAAAAAAGCATAGAGATAATTCCTTTGATCCTATTAGATCATAATGAACTGAAATTAGAAATCAATGCAAGATAAGAAACAAAAAAACATTCTAACACCTGGAGATTAAATTATATACTTTTGAATAAGGAATGGATCACAGAAAAAAATTGGGGGAGAAATTTTTTTAAATGTTCTTAAAAGCAAATGAGAATAGAGATACAACATATTAGAAACACTGGGAAAGTATAAAAGCAGTTACAAGAGGAAGGTTTATAGAACTAAATTTCTACATTAAAAAAATGGGAAAATAACAAATAAATGATCTAATATTACACTTAAAGACCACAGAAGAATAAACTAGCATCAAAATCAATAAAAGACAAGGACTAATTAAAATTCCATTAAAATTAATGGAATTGAGAATAAAAAAAAGACAAAGCATAAATGAAATGAAGAGTTGGATTTTTCAAAAAATAAACAAGATTGATAAACCCTTATCCAAACTAACCAAAGGAAAGAGAAGACCCAAATCAATCAAATCAGAGATGAAAGAGTAAATATCATTATAGATATTTCTGAATTCAGTACATTGTTAGAAAATATTTTGAAAATTAATTTTCCAATAAACTAGAAAATCTTGAATATATTGACAAATTCCTAGAGATTTACAACCTGTTGAAATTGAACCATGAGAATATAGAAAATTTAAACAATCAATATCAAGAAATGAATTGAAGCAGCTATTAAAACCCTCCAACAAAGAAAAGCCCAGAACCATATGAATACTCAGTAGAGTTCAACTAGACATTTAGAGATTTAATCCAATCCTCATCAAATATTACATAAAAAAGAAAGGGAGGGAACACTGCCAAATTAATTCAGTGAAACCATTATCACACTGATATAAAAGGAAGACAAAGACACAGCAAGGAAAACCAAAACCAAAACAAAAATTGAGACCAGTATCCCCAAAAATACATGCAAAAAAAATTGGCAAACTGTATTGAAAAACACATTAATATGATAGCATACCATAATCAAGTGTGTTTCATCCCAGACATGTAAATTTGGTTCAATATATGCAAAACAATAAGTGTAATTCTCCACATAGATAGAGTTAAGAACAAGAATAACATGAACAATAAATGCATTAACAGCATTGGACAAAGTCCAGCACTCATTCATATTGAAAATACTAAAGAAACTATGAATAAAAGTAATTTACCTCAACACAGTAAATACTGTATATGAAAAATTATGGTCAATATCATATTGAACAGAGAAAAACTGGAAATGTTTCCTCTAAAGTCTGAAACAAGACAAGATGTCCACTCTCACCAATGCTATTCAACAAAGTCCTTGAAACTAGCCAGAGCAATCAGGCAAGAGAAGGAAATTGAAGAAAACAAACAGGAAAATAAGAAGTTGAGTCATCTCTGTTATATATTCCTATATTTAGAAGATGTAAAAAACTTCAAGACAACTTCTAGAGCTGATAAATCAAGCAAAGTAGCAGTATATAAGATCAGCATACATAAATTTATCACTCTCCTTTACTCCTGTAATGAATCTGCTGAAAAGAGATGTTAGAAAAATTTTCCCATCCATAACAACCAAACAAAAACAAAAACAAAAATTTGGAAATAAATTCAACTAACGAAGTGAAATTCCTCTGAAAACAGAAATAGTAAATATGTTAGAAGATGGAAAGACCTCCCATGTACTTGGATATGCATAGATAATACTGTCAAAATGGCAGTGCTATCAAAAGTAATATTAAGATTCAATGCAATACCCATCAAAATACCAATGATATTCTTCACAGAACTAGAAAAAACAGTTTTCAAATATGTACTTCTTAAAGTTATTGTCTTTAAAAAGCACCTCTGGGGCTGGGGTTGTGGCTTAGTGGCAGAGCACTTGTTTTGCACATGTGAGGCACTTAGTTCAATCTTCAGCACCTCATAAAAATAAATAAACCAAATGAAGATATTGTGTCCATCTATACTTTAAAAAAATTTTAAAAAAATACAAAGCACCTCTGAAGCCTAAACTGTTTGGGGACAATTCAACATTTAACTCTCATTTATAACTGCATTCATCCTCAGGTATCAAATTTAAAAACACAATGTGGATTAGCAAAGGAAAAAAGAAACATTTTTTTTTAGAAAATATATCAGTAGAGGCCGTTCTAAGTTGAATTATTAACTAAATATGAATTTCTTAAAAATTTAAGACAAAAACTTAAATGAGCAATAACATCTAAAATCATGAGTATTCTTTACATCATTTGGCAAGTTCTTGAAAATCATCGATTATTTTCATTCCAGATATTGAGAAGTATAGTTCACTTCTGGTAAAAAACGAGATAATTATTTTTTTTAAAAAAAAGAGAGACAAGAGAGAGAGAGAATTTTTTTAATATTTATTTTTTAGTTTTTGGTGGACACAACATCTTTATTTTTTTATTTGTATGTGGTGCTGAGGATAGAACCCAGTGCCTCACACATGCCAGGCGAGCACGCTACTGCTTGAGACACATCCCCAGCCTCAAGAGATAATTCTTTTTAAAGAGGACAAAAAAACCCATAATATTGATGTGTAGTTTTTTCCCAGAATAATACATTTGAACATGTTATCATTTTTAAATTTTTTAACTTTAGTTTTTAATTGAAACATAAAGAAAAAAAATAATAAGCCAGGTACAGTGACACATTCCTGTCTTCCTAGCAGTTCAGGATGCTGAGGCCTGAGAATCACAAGTTCAAAGCTAGCCTCAGAAAATCAGCAAGGCCCTGAGCAGCTTAGCAAGACCCTGTCTCAAAACAAAAATTTTTATTGTGGCTCAATAGTCAAGCAATCCTGGGTTCAATCCCTGGTACTCACCCACTCAAAAAGAAGGTTTAATAAGTGAACACATATAGCATTCTGAAAAAAAGTATTACATACTTCCTTCCCCTAAATTTCAAACATTATGTGCTCTGTTAATACTGGTTCCATAGCTATTTGAAATTAGATGATAAGTTTTATCAATTAATATTTGCTAGTCACAGGGGATTTGTTACAATCCTAAGTCCTACAGGAAAAAAGGAGATAGAATGATGGGGGCTAAAGGAAATTTTCCACTCTCTACAGCTTTTTTTTTTTTTTTTTAACAGAACTACAAATCGCCTGCATTCCTACCTTTCACCACCTTCTGGCAATGGTCTCTGAAAATAGTTTCAAAGAATTTTGCGCATCTCCCTCTGAGCTCTGGCAGCCCTCTCTTACATATCCATCATTGTCAGGCCTAATGTCAGGGGCTCCTTAAGTAGAGGGTCCAACTTCATCTCTACTACCAACCTGTAGGCGCATGAGGAGATGCATGTGGCAGTAATAATTAGGCAAACTTTTTTTAAAAATTCAGCATGATTATAAAGAATGTGAGAAAAAGAGGGCAAAGAAGCAACATGCTACTGCCTTTGAGAATATGCTAAATTATATTTGCTCTTTTTGTCCTGCAGTAACATTAAGATTTTTAACTCCCTTCATTTCATGCACGTATTATATTTCTAGTTCTCTGTTGATTTTGCACAGGATATGAAGAAATCACAATGGGAATAAACCAATATATGAAATATTGTAAGTGGTCTGTATTACTACTCATCTTCTTGAAGATTTGCATCACAATTAAAATCTCAAAATTAAAAAAAAATGCTTTTATTTAAAATATTGCCCACTTGTAAAAAAAAAAAAAGGCCAAAAGCATCAACAACTTTGTCATTGACATGTAATATTTCTGAGACTATTTTAAGCTTTTCTGAAATAGGGTAAATATATGATATTTTAACATTTTGAAATTCATCCCTGATGACATAATATTTTCACCTTTTTTTATTCATCAAATGCAGAAACTGAACATAAATACTACTAAGAAAATGCTGACAAAATAGATATCATGTAATGAAGCATCTGTTCTTGAATGTGGTTTTTACTAACTTTCCCTATAATTTATATGGAAATCTTGATAAACTTTATAAATACAGCTAGCAACATAGATGCTTAAAAAGGATCTTTAGAATTGCTGGATGCATAGGCCTTTGGACTCCACTTCAGACCTTTATTTAAACAATGTACCGCTTTAGGCTTCTCCTTCTAATTATCACACTGGCAAATCTTGTAATGTGGAGAATTGACACCAAGTTTCTCGTGTTCTAATTATGAATGTTTCTCATAAAGATTTTGTTAATCAAAGGAGAGAAGACACTCTGTGGCTTAGATTGGTCTGCAACTTAAACAGCACATGTCAAGTGGTTTGGTCAGGAAAAGAGTTATTATGTTATTTGGCTAGTTTGTAAAAGGCTTCTTGTTATCAGTTTCCTGAGAATAAGCGGGAAAAAAAAAAAGGTTGCTGTCTTCTCCAGATCTTGTACCTCTGTTTGGGGATATAAAGTGGGAGCAGTGTTAGTTCTGTTCCTCGTCCAGCTTTCTGGAATCAACACAGAAATGACTTAACAGTTCTGGCTCAGCCCCACCCCTACCACACATGGTTGCCTGCACTCACCCACACCATCACCACCTCCATCTCCACCACTGAATAGTTCAGCTACACATGAGTAAAGACTGACAGCTGTTCCTGCGAACAGAAATACACACAGATACTTTTCCATCATCTATCATACTTATTCAACTTGAAGAACCAAAGGAAAAAAGGTCTTTAAATATGGACTTTAAAAATTTCATGGTGAAAGCCCAGCAATGCAGTTTTTACTACTTGTCATTTATGGTCAAATGTAAAATAAAGAATAAGTGACTTGAAAATAATATTTACTGACATCTCTAGGTAATGAACAAAATATTTCTTCTTTTATTTTAAGTCTTTGAAAAAATATTACAAACAGCAGGGACTCATTTATTGACTTGACAGGAAAATTTCTGGTTAGACTTAATGCCTTTGAAAAGGAGCTAAATTATCTCAAGGCTACACGTGAAAATGCCTAACAGCAAGTTCTATTTCTTACAAAATAAAACTTCTAATAAATGCACTGCATATATTCCTTTGTGGATGTCATCTGGAGACATTTTTCCTGAAGAAGAATAAATGGCTGGGGATTTTTCTGGAGATTGCTGCCTTTAGCTGGAAAAAAATTACAGTTCTGAAAAGTTTTGTTTCTCTATCTGCATTCTTTGGGGTCTGTCTAACCTGTTACCCTCCAGTTCTCAGTCATTATGACCATTGCATTTATATCTTTCTGAAGAAGAGGATAGACTGTTGAGACTTTTCCTCACTTGAAATATCTGAATTTTCTCTTTTCCCAAGAAGGGAAAAAATTGACTCATTCATTTAGAGAAATATATTTTACTTGGCATTTACTGTATTCTTTATACCTATGAAATAGATATATAAGTTATTGAATAGAATCTTATGGAAATAAAATATGTAAAATATTTTGGTGACATAGTGTCATCCATAAAATTCTATTTATACTGTAACAAGATGCAATACATGTACCTACTCCTTATAATAATTTATAAAGTATGTTGTAAGAAATCTTAACTAGAAGATCATGATAAGCTACTACATGATGCTTAATAAGTGAATGCAAGTATAACCAAACACTTTCTATAGCAAGTCATTTAGTATAGTGACTTATCTTTAGGGGAAACAATTCAATAATTTTAACCAAAAAATATACTTAAAACCAAATATTGATCTCTCATCAAACCAAGGAGTTGGAACATACTACAAAATCCTTTTGTCTACTTCTTTTTATCCAAATGTTAGTTATCAAAATCAGATAATTCTCTTTTTATCTTCCACTAGCTTAAGGGGAATAGGTCATATTATTCTTTCAAAAACATTTTTAATATATCTACTCTTGTCAAAAATTCAACTATTATATCTTAGGTAGTCATTAACTATTAGAAGTAAAGAACATAGCAAATAAAATTCCATCATTTCTGAGGTGATCATTTGATCCACCCCAATTTACCCAAATTCATGAAAATCATAATTGTAAAGCGAAAAATAAGATCCTTATATGGTCTTTTGGTCCTTTTACAAATATTTTCTGTTTGAGCATAACATTCTTAAAGACAAGGATAATCATTTTTACTAGTCAGGTTAAACTAAACTGCTGAGTAAAAGTCACTGTCAAACCTTTTAATTTGCCCTAGTAGTTAAATCTCATGTTAAATCCCATAAGTGTGGACATGTTTTCTGCAAGACTACCTTCTATCTGCTATTAAGCCTCCATCTTGTAGCCTCTACCATTACTGACTTTGTCACTGTTGCCAGGGAAGAAGAACTATAGAAAGTTCATGTTCTATGCTTTGTTCAAGACATTATATGAATAACTTCTGATTATTGTTCATAAATTAGAATTAATCTTATTACTCTACTATGCTCTTAAGGTAATAAGAACATTATCATTCATATTGTTAGAATGGAAAAGAAATATAGATGGTGATTGGATATAGATAATGTCTTCTAATAATTTCTATCTCACAATTCATCTCCTCTAATTATAAACCCCAGTGTCTATGTGGAGCTGGGTAACCTCTGACACTTGTTAATTGCCTATTTATTCATAATTTATGTTTTATGCTTCTTTCTTTTCCTCTATTTATTAAATTACTTGGACCAGCAGTCTTATATTAAAAGTTTTATATCTTTAGTACAACATACTATATGTTTTTTTTTCTGAAATAAAAAAAATATTTTTTTAAATAAATGGATACAGGAATAAATGGTAGATGGCCATTCAGTGCTACTCTTTGTAGATAATTTTATTACATTATCACAACTCTGGCTAATTATCAATCTCCAAGTTGTATTCAAATCAAACAGTCTTAGTAAAGCATATCTTCATAAACCCATAGTAAAGCATATCTTCATAAACCCATCTCAATATACTGAATCTTTAGAGCTTTGATTGTCAGAAATACTCATTTATAATTCCTCATGTACCACATTATAATGTGAAGCGGAAAGCATAGTAGCTTATACCAAGGGATTAGTTGGAATCAAACCCTAGCTATATACTTAACGATGTAACCTTGAGCAGAAGTTTTGATTGAACTCTGTGCCTTAATAACATTTTGTGTGTCATGGAGTGAAAATAACATTAACAGTCTCATAGATATAAAAAAATATAATGTTTTACTCCCTGTGACATAGAAAAAAATAAGAGGAAGCTAGAGCCAGGTAGTAATACATTCTTTCATATTCAGGGATTATATTTTGACACAGTGCTTTTCTCTTCAAGACTATAGTTTACCCTGAATTTCGGGAACCATTGAAATCTGTTTTTAGAAACAAACAGTGATATCAAAATCAATGTCTCCTCTTAGAAAGTGTCAGAAATATTTAATAAAAATACCGGTTCTTACCAGATTAAAACTGTTTGGAATTCAAATATGAAGCAATAGACAAATCATAGTATATGCAATCCAAATTTTTGTTCTTCTGAATCAGATAGGCTAGAGAAAAATTAAAGACTGTGCCCAGTATATAAGTCCTCACCATTCCTTAGAGTCTCGTTTTGCTACCAAGGCATCAAGCTGATTCTGCAATTCAGGAAATTTTTAATGCTGAATCATAATAGATTACTGACTGGTTACAAAAGTTATAGTTAGTTTTCAATAAGAATATATTCCAAAATATTACTGAAGTAGATAGTAAATAAAAACTGTCTGCATTTATGGAACCAAAAACAAAAACACTTCCCCACAACGACAAAGGCAATGCTTCATTATTGGGGAAAACTGGAAAAATATCTTAGGCTAAGCACTGATTTTCTGTGCTATGGCAATACTAAAGAACCCATACTTACATATGCTATAATTATGTTAATTTTGTCCTCATCTTAAATCCTGGTCACTCTTTCTTTCAGGAAACCAAAAACACGAAACCAATCTTCGCAATGATCCTGTTTTCTTTTAATATTCTTTTATCTTCTA
This sequence comes from Marmota marmota marmota, assembly GCF_001458135.2. Lineage (NCBI taxonomy): Eukaryota > Metazoa > Chordata > Mammalia > Rodentia > Sciuridae > Marmota > Marmota marmota. The sequence goes on from NW_025999925.1 coordinate 12,191,477, forward strand.
AAGTGCAAATGTTTTGAAATTTTTATTTTTAAATTGTAAAATACACATTATGTTGTATTTAATCATTCATATTTACTTTTATTTAGTATGTACTCATTAGTTACACTGTAGTTTGTTAATTTACAACAGATTCATTGAAAGCCCTAATTATATTCCATGAGGTAAATATATTCCATAATTTCAAATTTCTAGACACATTTTTTTAAATCTATAGAAATGAACAACTCTAAATATGTTACCAAGAGTTCAATGATTATTTTTAAAAAAATGTAAAAGAAAAAAGCAGGTTATCAAGTACTAACTTGTTTTTTCTAAAATAATCTATGGTCCTATTACTTCTGCAGAAGAGATCAATTGTCTATAAATTTCAAGGATGGTCCATGTGTATAAAAGAACTGGGATAATTTAGGTATTTATGCAATCTACATGAAATCATTTTATTTCATTTTTTCAATAGATTTAAATCCCATTTGTGCAAAGTATTGCAGAGAGAATTCCATAAGATTATAAAATATGTCATATGTGGAATAATATAGTCACAAACATACTTTAATTCAAAGGATAGCATGCCCTTGCAAGTTCATTATCAAAGTACACAAAGGGCAGCCTTGGGTTAATTAGTAGAACAGATTGCCTATGGTACAGGAATTAAATAAAACAATATGAGATGCAAAATATTTTGTATGCTATTTTTCTGTAAAGTAGAAAAGTAGCCTTTTTATTCTGCAGAACCAATGGAAAAATGCAGGTAACTTCCTTAGCTACATTTTTTAGCACCTTTACAGTATCTACCTGGGTTGTAAATATTATTATACATATTTCTTATAAAAAATAGACACTTTCAAGTTTGAAGAGAAATATGGGGCACTTCTAGAAAAGGACATAACTAGTTCTACAGACTCACTCTTATGGTGATGTGACTCTGATATAATCAGGGTCCTTCAATAAGGAATGTATTTCAGGGATATTAATGTCCTCAGAGGATGGTTAAAAGTGCTCACCATACTGCTTACAAATGAAGAGGGTTCCACAGAAGTCACTCATTTATTAGCAAGGAAAGTCTCCTTGGAGGTTAACTGTAAATCATCCTATCTGGAATAGGGAGAAGCAATTAAGGATCCTATGACTCTTCCCTTTCTCTACTAATGCCCTTCCCAATCCAACTCTTACCATTAGAAGGCATAAATCATGTGCAATGTATCTAAAAGTAGAAGACTTCTGAAAAACTGCATTTCTTGGCTTGCTTTGAAAAAAATTTTACTTTATGTTCATTTTAACTGTGAAAAAGACAAAGCATAAGTAAAATAAGGGCAGATAGGGCATCCCTGTTTGAGTGACACAGTGATTGGTGGGAATCACAAAGGTGCAGTGTGAAGAGTCTAGTTTTTCTGCCTAAAACCACCAGGACATAAATAAAGATCCACAGAGAGCAGAATAAAGTATGACAAAAGATAAAACTATTGAATTTTATGTTCTTTTAAATTAACAGAGGATTACATTAGGCCAAGTTAAAACAGTATTAAAAGAGTTTCAGTACTCTAAAGGCAAGAAGTGAAGAGTGATTTTTATTTTCCACTTTCTGTTAATAAATAGTAGTACAAATTCCCCTTCACAGATCAGCTGTAAATCTTTGCTCAATAGGTAGCAGGGAGTAATACAAACAACACTGAGAAGAAATTGTCTTAAGTTAGAATGCAGTCCTAGATTTCACCCTACCTTATATTTTGCAGAAAAACTGGCGTTTTAGGCTGTACTTTCCCCTTATTGTGACAAATGTGTAAATTAATTTACTTGCAGTTGCATTCTTGAGCATTGTTCAGGCCCTTGAATTTCTTTTTTTTTTTTTTTTTTTAAATTTTTTATTGTGGGTTGTTCAAAACGTTACAAATTTCTTGGCATATCATATTTGACACTTTGATTCAAGTGGGTTATGAACTCCCACCTTCACCCCATACACAGATTGCAGAATCACATCAGTTACACATCCATTGATTTACAAATTGCCATCCTAGTGTCTGTTGTGCTCC
>NW_025999925.1:12196300-12227104 GCF_001458135.2 Marmota marmota marmota
TCAGGTTCTAAGAAGCACCCAGGCGCTGAACCCTAGCAATCTGTCTGCAAGCCGCAGGTGAATTGCAGCCTGAAATTACCTGATCTATGGCTGAATGAGCTGCGGTCAGTCTAAAACAGGGAAGGTGACGTCAGTTTACCATCATGGTGGCTGCTGGCCTCCTCTGTGGTCTGACCGGTGTGGAGAACCGATATGGACCGCTTCCTTTCCCCCGTCTCGAACCCAGAGTTCAGCCCTGAGTACGGTGCTTGCACGGCTGGCAGAAACTGCAGCGCTGTAACCCTGCGTCTCTATCCCAGCGCGCGCTGCAGACTCTAGCCGCGGGGCGGTTTGCTGAATAAGCCGTGTTACCCTCCGTGCGACAAACCTCTCCCGTTTGAGTCCCCGTAGCAGATCCTCATGCGATGGAAATCCTTCCTCCAGGTTCCGGAGCACCCCACTATTGCTGGAAATTCCTAACAAGATATCCTTTAGCCGTCCTGACTTGTCATACTCCCACACAGTGAAGCAGCACACGGGGGTAATGCACTCCCCTCACCGCCATCTTCCCCTCCAGGCCCTTGAATTTCTATGCCTTCATTCTTTCCTGCCCTCCACTCACCTCTGCAGTCTTGAATATATTTATCCTCTTTTTAGGGCATAAAACTGCTCTATAATGAAGGTAATCTGTTTAGAGATGTTCATGTGTATGTGTCTAAAATATTCAAGGCATTACAGTAGCAAGAAGACTCACATATTTTATAATAAAGCTGCAAGGTGCCTAATGCTTCTTCCTTGAGAATCCCCCATCCCCAAGGATGCATAGCCTCAGCTCATATGTGAGGCAGAAGCAGGAGCAGTTTAATAGCAGTAATTGTGCTTCCTTGTACCTTCTGTGTTTACTCTTCCATGGAGATACATTGAGAAACCTGCAACTTGACATTAGATTGGCACCAGAATAAACAAACAGACCTGAATCTATAATCTAGATAAAAAATACAGGGTTTGATTATATAAAGTCTTAGAATAGGCTAAGAAAATATGTATTCATGAGTTTTTCTGAAGGTTTAACAAATATAATGCATATCAACTCCTTGAATGCATGCATGATACTTGATAATTGCTGTTTGATTTATGGTATATTAAAAATTTTATAGATGGTGAGAATATTTTAAATAGGTAATGGGTTGAGGGTTTACATAATCCATTGGATTACATGCTGTTCTGCTTTTCTGGAGTGCAACTGTTTCTGTTGGCAAATCCCATAAAGTCTATATATACATTAGAAAAATAAGTTTTACATATAAATTAAAATCAGTACTTCAAAATGCAGAGACACATATAACCATAACATATTTAATGAAATGATTTAAATTTTAATTCAGTAATGCTCAATCACAATTGTATTTTTTTAGAAGAAAGACATCTAAAGATTCAATTTAAATTAAGAACACTTAGGCACAAGTGTCATGAGCATACAATTTGTCCACTTGAGATAGAGTTTTAGCAATTGCCTTAACCACAGGCAAAATAGCAACTAAAATCCAAAAATAAAAATTTAGGTAAATACTTTTGTACTTTCCATTTAAATGTAGAACACATCACATTGCAATACTTTTCAATACAGATAGAAAATAAAAATATACGTGTTGAAATTTTGTCTGGAATCTTTAAAACCAATTTAAAAACTTAATGTGCTTTCTTAAAACTATAAGATATGGGAACTATAAAGCAAATAATGATTGTATAAATATGTAAATTAATTCCATTATAATGTGTAACTGAAAAGAACCAATAAATTTAATAATGGCAGATAAAATTCTTTTTGTTTCAAAAATACCTTTCCTTTTAAACATAGCCTTAATTGAATACTTTATTAAAAGGTGCTATTATACATAAAAACAAGGTTTTTGATACTTGCTTTTTGGAAAATGAGATAATAAAATTTAATAAGACAGAGCTCATCCGGTTTGTCTTATTTATCTTATATCTCAAGAAATCAGATATACTTATGTAGCCTCTAGAAGCATTTCAGTGTGTAACCTTGAGTGTAGACATTTCTTGTATGCCATTATTCCCAGAGTTCTCATCCTTTAGGTAAACCCAACAATAAATGCATCCACCTAATTGTAAAATAGATTAAATCAGCTTTAGTCAGTTTTAAACTGTTATTCATGTTTTGCATCACTTTGACCAAACCATTCAACAAGAACAACCTAGAGAAGAAAAAGTTCATTGGAAACTCATGATTTCAAAGGTCTGAGTCCAGAGGCAGCTAACTTACATTGCTCTAGGCACAAGGTGAGAGAGCATATCATGGGGGGAAGGACCCAGTGGAGGAAAGCTACTCAGCTCATGGTGGGATCAGGAAGCAGGGAGAGAGATAAAGAGGGAGAGGAAGGGTGTCAGGAAGAGCAACTCTTCCAGGGCACACGCCCAGTTACCTATCTTCTTTAGGCAGGCCCTACCTGCCTACTGTTACCACTCAGTTGATCAGTCCATTCAAACCAGGATGGACTGTTTAAGTTATAGCTCTCATAATCCAATCATGTTATCACTGAAAATTCCTACATCAACAGATGTTTTTTGAGGGATATCACATATCAAAACCATAACAAGCCCCAATACAAATCTAAATAAGGAGTAAAAACAAACAAAAAAAACCTGAACTGCTGTTTTCTATGATGTGGGGATTTTTGATTGTATTAATAAAGTCTGAAATTGCATTATGCAGCTCTCTTTTGACATTATAGTCCATTGTTGATCTCTATTAAACTTGTATTGTGCCACAATTGCCAAGTTGTTTTTGCATAGAAGTGAAGACCTTACTATGTAATATATTCTGCATTTAATTGTGGTATTTCATATTTCTCTTCTTTTCCTAATCAGCAGTGTTTTAATGATTTCAAATAACCTAAAGCATATAGAAAATTAATTTTCTCAACTGTCAATTACTCTTTTCATTTCAGTACTTTCTCCACCAAAAATAAATTAATGACGATTGTATGTTTATTAATGTCTTGAGTAGGAAACGATTCTGTTGATAGGCTTTCAGAAGGTAAGTAAATTTGTACTATTTGGAAAATGTAAAACATTTTCATTTTTTTACTGTAAATGTGCAAATATTTCTGTAGTGACAAGTAATCAAAGTGGACACAAGTAACTGTTTACTATTGATTATACATATTTTCCCTTTTAAGGTGCAAGTTAAATGTTTTGTTCATTTTCAATTTATTGTCCATGTTTTTTATTATTATATTTTTAGTATTTTATTGATCTGTCTACCTAGCTGCTGTAATTTATCTGTATCTATCTTTTGATCTAGTGATATAGAATACATTGTTAGTTATTTGTGTTGGTTACATATGTTTCTTTACTATTTATTGTGCTTTTAGATAAATGTAATTTTCTAATTTCACTAAGATAGCAATTTATCCTTTATCAGTAGTAGTCATTTCTGGAAAACATGTTTCTTTACATTTAGTATCTATATAATATTTGCCTGATTTTAATATTCTTCCTCCTTTCATTCTTCATAACTTCCAAAAGTTTGTATCTCGTGTTTTTCTCCCGTAAAGTTTTTCAGTATCATGGACAAGTGGAAAGTGGATTCAAAATTTTGGAGTTGTTTGATTTAGAGTTTCTCTAAGTGTCCTTTGTGATTTCTATGGATTAAAAGATATTTAAAGAGATTGTTAAAAATGTGTTTTCTCAGACTGCTCCCTAAATAATTTCCAGGTTCTTACTTACATACCAATAAACACACATGAACTATTTTTTTTTCTTTTTGTTTACCTACATTTGAGAAATACTAAAGTGAGTTATACTGATGATTTCACAGGTGCAAATAAATAAACAAATAAATAAAGGCTCCAGAAGTGAATTAATCAAGAGCATCTATTTACTGTCCGGAATGAACTAATACCCCTACTTGTAGGTACATGTTCCTTTGGCTCTCTTATTCTCCATTTCTCAATCTAATGTAACCAATCTCTACTTACAATTATCAAGTTTAGTGGAATTCTCTCAGCAGTATCTGTTCTTCCCATACTAGTGTAATAGAAATACAACAGGCCACAAGAACACTGAATTTGGCTGCATTTCTAATTATGTTTCTTTCTTTTGTCTCAGTCTTCCCCATAATCAGATAGAACTACATTTGTATAAGTGGAATTGTCTACAAATTTCAGTTCTGCTTTTTAATGCTTTTGAAATTTCTCTGTATATTCATTAATCCTTCTGGGGTGTGTATCATAATCCCAAAGAACTAAGAACTATTCTACTGAATTTCTTTCCAGTATTGAATGGGTAAATAGAAAATAATTCTATTTATGAGTTTTATGTTCCTTATTGTTGTGTTTCACTTAATATGTGTATATAACAAACACACACACATGAGTGTATTTTAAACTGATAAGAACAGATACTACACTTGATCTTAGCCAAAAGGCCGAGAAGCGATTACATATGAGTGTATTTTAAGTGTGTGTGTGTGTGTGTGTATATATATATATATATACATAATCTTCTATTTTAATTTGAAATGTTGTTGTCACTGTCTACTGTTTTATGGAATTATTCAAACCATTAAAAAAAAGTTCATTTATTTGCAACAGTGGCTTTTTCCTCTTCGACTTTTACACAGTATTTGAACTGATCAGAAATTTAAAACTATGTCACAGACTTCAAATAGGAAGTTGATGACTAGAAAATGTGGTTGTTAAATGTCACATTGCTGTCTTCTGAGGATGTTCTATCTTCTGGAGCAAGCTTTATAGCCTATCTTCACTTGTAAAACAATTTAATAGAGTGATTATAAATGTATTAATCTTAACATAAAGCATTGTAGGTTACTTTACAAAAAGTTGAAGGAAAGCTCAAAAACTTTGGTGGAAAATGCAATAAAAAGTTATAAAACAGTTGCTGCAAATAGTTTGACATTAAATGTTTTATTGAAATTTTGGTGTTAATTCTTTATGAATTCAAATTAAATTAGGGAGGTTTTTATGTAGGAAAATAACCCACAGCTGTCTTTATATTCTTCCATGAAGCTGTCATTGAAAGGTTACTGATATCTTTCTACTTTATTTCAATGCCTGACCAGTGGAACTGGTGCTTTTAGTAACATTAAATTAGAAACCTCATAAAAGTTTTACTATTGTATCTCTCAGTTAATATATAAGGATATGTAGAAGGATGTGTATGTAAAACGTGTTAATATAAAGAACATGTTTTAAATAACTAATTTGTCTTAAAATTATAATACATTCTTACCATCAAAGTCTTCAACCATTTTAAATAAATGAAGTTGGAGTATTATAGACAATTCCAAAATAGACTATTTTGAAACTTTTCATTTTCCTTAAAACTATAGGTAATTTTGAGAAAGTATACTGCAAATACAGTTGTCTCTTTTAAACAAATAAATATTTCCTTGTCTTATTTTTATAGTATCAATAGTTTATATGACTTTAATCAAATTAGAAAATGTATTTTTTTCTGTTGTTCTTTGATATTTTATAGACTTTTAAATAAACTTCTTGAAAATTTTTAATGTAATTAATTACAGTTTGAAAAGTACCATTCTTAACATGAAACCACAACTTCAAAAATTATTAACTCATGGCCAGCCTTGTTCCTTCTATAGTCACAGATTCCTCCTCATCTCTCTTCCTTAAAGACTCTGGGTAATTTTGAAACCAATTCAAAAATAAGGCAATATTTATCTGGGTCTGTAGCTCACTGGTAGAGCGCTTTCCTAGCACATGTGAGGCACTGGGTTCAATCCTCAGCACTACATATAAAGAAATAAAGATATTGTGTATATCTACAAATAAAAATATTGAAAATAAAAAATATATATATGTGTGTGTCAACATTAATCTTTAAGGCATAAGAGCGCATTTATGATCACATACTGTAGTACACTTGTAAATGCAAAAACATCAAAATGCATTAATATAATTAAATGTTCAGCCATTGTTAAAGTGCTTAAGGTTTTTAATAAAATATGCTAATGTTTGTATCCTATTTAATTAGTTAGGCTATTTGAATTAAAATCCAAATGAAGAGCATGAATTAGGTTCAGTCAATATGTTCCATAAGTTTTTATTTTGTATTTTGACCTACATCCTCAAGCTTTCCCAACCAGAATAACTGTCTTAAGAACACCAAGAATTCCAAAGAAATAAGGCTCACTTTGTGAATTGCATATTATTTATTTATTTATTTTTGTACAAGGGATTGAACACAGTGATGCTTAACCACTGAACCACATCACCAGCACCCCCCTCTTCCTTTATTTTTTTTTTCTTTTTGAAGACAGAATCTAATTAACTGAGGGCCATCTTTATTTGGTGAGGTTGGCCTCAACTTGCAATCCCCCTGCCTCAGCCTCTGGAGTCTCTGCAATTATAGGCATGTACCAGCATGGCAAGTGGTACATTTCAATATATTTAGTTATTGCAATATAAACAAGTTCAGAAAAGGGTGCAAATAAGAAGAGAACAGGTTTTTTTTATTTTTAAAAATTGAACAGCTATGAAATTACCACTCTTTAGTACATATCTCCAAATGTCTTCCAAAGTAAACCTACCAATTTTCAGTCCCACCAGTGATGTACTGAGAAATTCAATTAATTCAAATTGTTGACAAAAACATGATAATGGTAATTTTTACTTTGTCTCTTTCAGTTTTTTATTTGTTCTATTTTTAAAATATTTTTAGTTGTAGTTGGACATAATGACTTTATTTTATTTATTTTGTTTTTGATGTGGTGCTGAGACTGGAACCCAGTGTCTCCCATATGCTAGGCAAGTACTCTACTACTGACCCACAAATCCCAGCCCTGTTTGTTCTTTTTAGTTATACATAACAGTAGAATTTATTCTGAAATATCATACATACATGGAGTATAACTTCTCATTATTGTTGTTTTTATGTGATGTGTAATTACACTGGTCGTGTATTCATATATGAACATAGTAGAGTTATGTTTGATTCATTCTACTGTCTTTCCCATTCACATCCCCCTTCACTCCCCCACCATTCACATCCCCCACTTCCAACCCAGTGAATGTCCATTCTTTCCTCCTCATTGCCTCTTGTGAGTCAACATCCACATACTAGAGAGAACATTTGGCCTTTTTGGCTTATTTCACTTAGCATGATATTCTCCATTTACCTACAAATGTCATCATTTCATTTTTCTTTAAGGCTGAGTAATATTCCATGTGTAAATGTACCACATTTTCTTTATCCATTGTTCTGTTGAAGGGCACTTAGTTTGGTTCCATAGTTTAGCTATTTTCAATTGAGCTGCTATGATATGGTGCATGGTAAAAATTAAACATTTTTGTTTTACTTTTGCATAAGGATGTCTGATTGTTCCAGGATCATATATTGAAAAGATTATCATTTCTACTGAATTGGCTTTTTACTTTTCTCAAAAAACAATTGTTCATATATGTATGGGTGAATTTCTGGACTCTCTAGTATTTCACTTCTGCATATATATATATATTTTTAAAATACCATATTTTCTTTTTAAAATGTTTTTATTAATGCAATATAGCTATATATAAAATTGGGGATCATTTTGAAATAATCATACATACATGTTGATCCTATATCCTGCTACTTTGCTGAAATTATAAATCAGCCCTAGAAGTCTTCTGATGGAATTTTTTGTTCTTCAAGAAATAGGATCATGTCATCAGCAAACACATAAATAGACTTCTTCTTTTCTTATTTGTATCCTTCTAATAGCCTTCTTTTGTCCGATATGGTTAGAGTTTCAAGGATTATATTCAATGAGTAGTGATTGTGAATATCTCCTTTTTATTACTAATTTTGAGAATAAAAGACAATAAAAGTGATCAATGCTAAAACAAAAGTTAGTTCCTTCAAAAGATAAAAAAGATTGTTAAATCCTTAGCCATACGAATGCAAAGAAAGAGTAGACCCAAATCAACAAAACTGGTGATGACAAAGGAGATATGTGAGAGTTTATATATGAGTGTTTATCAAATGGTTTTTCTGAATTTATTGAGATGATAATAGGGTTTAAAATTATTTTATGTTTGATGCTTAAATATTTATTGTTGTCAATTATAATGACTTCTAATTCTCCAATAAAGTGCATTATTCATGATGTACATTCAGTTTGCTAAAATTTTGCTTAGGATTTTACACCAATGTTCATGATAAATAATGTTCTGTAGGTCCGGTATTATTCTGTCTGATTGTGTTGTCAATTAATGCTCAAGTCAATTGGAAAGTCTTCCATTTTAAAAAAATACTATACTAGAATTTGTGTAGAGTTGGCATTATTTCTCCTAAATATGCTGTATAATTTTTTGAGGGATTAGGAAGGATCTTAAACCAAAATTCAACCCTTTTAGTAGTTATTAATAATAAAATTCTCATTGAATAAGAGTTGATTATTTCTATTTTAAAGGAATATGAATATGTTTAAGTTGTTGATTTGAGTGGTTTCAAATCATTTAAAATATTCTATTTTAATCTTTGAAAGTCTATAAATTTTGTGGCACATTTCTCTCTCTATAACTGATATTGGAATAAATGCTGTCCCTATTTTTTATTTGTTCTTTTTAGTTATACATGGCAATACAGTATATTTTGACATCTTTATAAAAACATGGAGTGTTTATTCTAGTTAGAATCCTAGTCTTGTGGTTGTACATGATGTGAAGATTCACTGTGGCATATTCATATATGTACATATGAACTTGACTAGTCTTGCTAAGGTTAACAAACTTAATCAGAAAAATGCTAATCCTAATAGAGACTTTATAAATTTTTAATTTTCCATGTAATTGTTTTCTGCCTACTATTTTTTATTGTAGTTATGCTATTACTATTTAATTTTTGCTTCTTTCCCTATTTTTTGTGCTAACACACAGGTCAATACATTAAGACCTTTCTTCTTTTCTAATACAGCCCTTTCATGCTTATAAGTCCCTCTTCCAATTACTGCCTACTCAGTATTTCAAAAGTTTAATATTCTTTATTTAAATATTTATCCAGGTCAAAACCTACCTAATACTGCCATTTGACTCTTCTTTGATCTATTAGTTATTTATAAATGTGTTATTTAATTAGAGACTTATGAGATGTCTATTAGTCATTTCTAATATAATTAAATTGTAATGAAAGAACACAGTGAGATTTAACTTTTAAACATATTGAGATTTGGTTTGAGGCTTATAAGAAATGAAACTTATTTTTTGTAGTGGGTTATATAGTAAATATTTTATGTACTGTAAACCACATGCAATTTCTGCTACCTATGGTATTTTTAATTTTTTTTGGTACTGGGAACTGAACAGAGGGGCACAAGACCACTGAGACACATCCCCAGCCCTATTTTGTATTTTATTTGGAGACAGGGTCTCACTGACTTGTTTAGCACCTCACTTTGGTGTGAGGCTGGCTTCTCCTGTCTCAGCCTTTTGAGCAGCTGGGGTTATAGGTGTGGGCCACAAAACCCAGCTCCTATGGTATTTTTTTTAAATTCTTTAAAATATAAAACATATGCTCAGTTTGTAAGATATACAAAAATAATCATGGGCAGAATTTAGTTTATGTCCAATAATTTAGAAAATGATTGACTTCGATAAATATTTCATTTGCACTTGTAATCAATATGTGTTCTATTTTTGTTGGTTGTGTCTTTTATAAATGTAGTTTTCAAGTTTTTTGGTAATGCCTCTCAAAACTTGTATCTCTTTGATTTTCTCTTTAGTAGGTCCACTAATAATTGAGACAAGTGCAGTGAAATAAATCCACAATAATTGTGGATTTGTGTGTTTTCTTTGAAGTTATAACAATTTTTGCTTCATGTAATTTGAAGCTTTGTTATTTGATGCATAAACTTTTAGGGTCATTGTACCTCAGATGAAGTGATCCCTTTATCTTTATGAAATAAGTCTTGTTATTCATCACATTATTCTTTTCTATGAAATGAATTTAGTCTGATATTAAAATAGCTACTATAACTTATTATATATATATTTTTTATTTTTGATGTTAAAAAATAAAACTCATTCTTACCACAACGGAGGAGCAAAGCAAAAAAATACTAAGTAAATTTTAACTAGAGTAACTGAGAGGAGCACTGAGTTCAGTAAAGGTAATTTGGAGTCCCTCTGGTGCTCCAAATTCAATGGAAGCATAGAGATAAGGGAGAAGTACTTCTCCCTCTGCCATTGCATTTACACCATCAGGATTGACTCAGAGTCCAGAAGGAACTCCCCATGTGGGGCAATAGCAATTGGGATGCCCCAGATATTCATCACCACTGTAGACACTTGTAGTCTAATAGTACAGGACCTTCAGATCACTATCTATCGTGAATATTGTTGTAAAATTCTAAGCAAATTTCTGGCAACTTAATGTACTATATATTTTTTGTACATCATCATCTAGGGAGCTGCCTAAAATTAATGTGAATACTTTGCTCAGAACGGGAACCCAAGTTGTATATTGTTCACCCCTGCTGACTCAAGCTGCTACACTACAGCACCATTTTGAAGCTGGAAACATTGTTAGAGTTCATACTATTGTAGTTGCCAATAGTCAAGGAGATCCTACATTAGTAAGTTCTTCTATCACTCCACCATGCTCAGCCAAGTCATTGTATAGCCACAACCCATTTTCTTGGAGCCTGTGCCAATAAATTATATACGTTGAACAAAGAGATAAATTACCTAAACAAATACAAGATTCCAGCACAAAATCATGAAGCAACATAAAATTTTAAGGGATCAATAATGAATAAGGAAATTGATCTGTAAAAAAAGTTTCCTATTAAAGAAAAGGGCAGGACCTCGTGGCTTCACTGCCTATCCTATCAAACAAAGAACTGCAAGTCTTATTAAACAATTTCATAAAATTGTTGAAAAGGAAGAAGTACTTCCAAATTCATTCAAAAAGGGAAGCATTACCCTCATAACAAAACCAGACAAAACAAGGATATAACAAAAATGGCACCTACATGCCAAAATCCTTAATGAACATAGATGCAAAAATTTTATGCCAAATCCAAGGAACATTAAAAGATCATTTCCTATTTTCAAGAAAAATTTATCCAAACTATGCAAGAATGGTTCAACACTTACAAATTAATAGTTATTATATGCCAAATTAACAAAAAGAAGGGAAAAAATCATATAATCACTTTTACTGACTATTTTGAAGAAATTGGCCAAATTCAATACCATTAAATAACAAAAGATATCAATAAATTATGTTGTAAAATCCATATAGACAAAACCATAGCCAACATCAGACTGAATCATTCTAAAAGAAAGCAAAACAAGGATGTCCTCTTTCATCAGTTCTATTCAACATAGTATTAGAAGTCAGAACCAGATAATTTAGACGAGAAAAAAATAAAAGAAATTAAAAATGAAATGAACAAAATCAAAATGTCTCTGCTTGCAGATTACCAGCATTTAGGAAACCCTAAGTACTTCACCAGTTTTAAAACTAATAAATTCACTCAAGTTGAAGGAAGTAAAATCAACATACAATATATAATTATTTTACATATACTATGAAAAAAAGTGTGGCATTTCCTCAGAATATTAAAACTAGTATCACCATAAGATGCAGTGGCTCACACCTGTAATCTCAGTATCTCTATGTATCTCAGAAGAAGGAGAAGGAGAAGGAGAAGGAGAAATCGGTTTGTCAAGGAGGGATCTTCATTATTGCACAAGAGCCAAATAGAATCAACCCAAATTTACAACTGCAGATGAATGAATAGGAATATATGGTATGTATTCCTAATGTAATACTCTTGAGTCATTTGTCAGAATAGGGATGAATCTGGAAGAGGGCACTATATTAGTGAAATAAGCCAGACATAAAAAAGGCAGATACTGTATGATCTCCCTCATACGTGTATTCTAAAATTTTAACCTCATGGAAATAGAAAGTAAAAGAGATTACAAGAGACCTGAAAGAAGAGTTGGGAGTGGTGTATAGCAAAGGGGTGACCAATGGTTACAAAGTTACAAGTAGATAAGGGAATAATTTTGGTATTCTGTTGCTCAGGAGAGTGACTATAATTCACAATAAAATATTGTACATTGCTATATAACTAGAAAAGTGTTTTTTAAATTATCTTATTACAAAGAAATGTTAAAAGTATAAGGTGATAAATATACTAATTTCCTTGTTTTGATATATACACAATAGTTACATATAACAAAGCATTCCATTGAGTCCCATAAATATGTATATGTATGTTTATTAAGTGTCATTTATAAAGCAAATAAAAATAATGAAGAAAATGAATTTTAAAATAAAAAAAAATTTTCCCAGTGGCTTGAGAAATTGAAGCAAGAGGATCACGAGTTCAATAGCAGCCTCAGGAAAAGCAAACTGCTAAACAACTGAGTGAGACCCTGTCTCTAAATAAAATAGTGCTAGGGATGTGACTTAGTGGTTGAGTGCTCCTGAGTTCAATTCCCCATACCTAAATAAATAAATAAATAAATAAATAATTTTGATTGACAGCTCTATATTTAGAGGGTATAAAACATGTTTTGAGATATGCATACTTGTGGAGTAATTAAATCAAGATAATTAATACATGCATCATCTCACATACATTTTTTTTTTACTTTGAAAATTATTCAGTCTAGGTGAATATACATACAGTGGTTCACACCTGTAATCTCAGCAGCTCATGAGGCTGAGGCTAGAGGACTGCAAGTTCCAAACAAGAAAAAAATATTTAAAATAAAAACATAATTCATTATTATTAGCTGTAGTAACCATTCTGAGCCATGAATCTCAAAAAATTATTTTTCTTGGCAAACATATATTTGATATCTTTTAACTAAAATTTCCCCTTTATTCCTGTTCCTTCTTTCAATAATCACCATGATATTCAATGCTTCTATAAATTTAATGTTTTTAGATTATACATGTAAGGTAGATTATTCTATATGTGTCACTTTGTGACTAGCTTACTCCACCTTGTATAATGTTGTATAATATTCTTCTTTCTTTTTTCAAATAAAAGAATTTTCTTATTTTTTAAGGCTGATAGTATTCCTTTGGGTATATGTTGACCATATTTTTTTTACTTATGCATCATTAAAGGACAAATTGGATGACTCAAAATCTTAGCTATTGCATACAATACTATAGTAAACCTGTAAATGCAAATATCTTTTTTTTTTCAGTGTCATACCTGAAACTAATGCATTATCAGTTTTCCAGTACTATAATGCAATGTGGGAGACAATTCTTCCCCTCCCCCTCCCCACCCCGCGTGTGGGGGGGTGGTACCAGGGATTAAAGGGGTGGGGGCACTCCACTTTACATCCCAGCCTTCTTTTTAATTTTATTTAGAGTAAGGATTTCACGGAGTTGCTTAGCACCTCACTTTTGTTGAAGCTGGCTTTGAACTCACAATCCTCCTGTCTCAACCTTCAAAGCTGCTGGGATTATAGGTATGTTATAGGTATGTTCTACCACGTCTGGCTACAATTCATTTAACAAGAGAAAAAAATCATTTATTTTTTTCATAGATTTGGAGATTGCAGTTCAAGAGTAAGCCACCTCATACTTTGGGCCTCCGGCAAGGGCTTTATGGCAGAAACACGTGGTGGAGCAAACTGCTTACTTTATGTACCAGGAAATAGCAAGAAAAAGAAGATGGTCCACAGTTTCTACAGTTTCCTTGAGGAAAATGCCTCCAGTAACAGGAAGACCTCTTACTAGGTCCTATGTCCCAAAGATCATGAACCGACCACTAATGCCACCCTGGAACCAGTAGTTAAAACTTGAACCTTTGGGGGTCACTACCCATAACCCTGGCAGATAGTTCATGTATAGAGCATGATGTTTATTTAACTCACAGTTCTGGAGACAGGAAACCCAAGATCAGGATGTCCTATTCATTCAGGCTCTGGTGAGTAATTTATGGTATCATGGCTGTAACATGCGCAAAAGAGTAATGTGGCAAGACAGGAAGTCAGAGAGATTTTGAGGGGTGTGACTTACTTTTTTTTTTAACATTTTGCCCTTGAGAGTAATGACTAAGGAACCACTAACCTGCATATCTTAAAGGTTGCACTACCTCCCCCAAACTGCCACACTGGTGACTAAGATTTCAGCATATAAACCCTGGGGGATACACTCAATTCATTTGCAAATGTATCATTATGATCCAGATGGAATGACATTTTCTTTCCCCTTACTTTTAATATCTTTGACTTTGTATTTTAAATGTATTTCTGTGGTATTTTATAGGCAGTCCTATTATTTTCACTGTTTTATTACCTTTCCCTTTAATTATATTATCTAAACCATTATATTTAATCTTTCTTAATAAAAGAAATGCAAAAAATATTTGCCTGTTTGTTTTCCATTCCATCTATCCTTTGCTTCTTTTTCTCTTTTCTACCTTCTTTAGGTGAAATACTTTTATAAATTATTTACCTCATTTGATGGCTTAATAATTTAACTATGTTTTGTTATTTTAATGGTTTCATCCTGATCACACTAGGCAGCTTTATCTTTTAACATTCTAAGTGATATTTCAATATATTTATAATACTAAAGTCCATATTTTGAATTCTTTCTTCTATTTTGTGATTTTCATTCATTTTACATTTACATGTTATAAATTAGATGCTTATTTATTAATAGCTATCCTCAAAATGACTGATGAAGAAAAATATGTATTTATACAAGTAGTCACTATTTTGGTTTCATATATGTTTGCATAGATCCATATTTTCACTTGGTACTATTCCTTGTGTTTAAAGAAATTTCTTCAATGTTTCTTCAATATAGAACAATTACTAATAATATTTTTAGCTTTTGTGCTTCTAAACATTTTTAAATTTGAATTCTTTTTAATAATAATTGCACTCTGTCAAAATCTTAGTGAATAGATTTCTTTTATTACTTTAAAGATGACGTTTTACTCCTTTTCTTGCACTGTTTTTGAAGGGAGATCCACTGTCATTCTTAAGTTTATTTCTCTACATATAATAACTTTTTAAAAATGATTAATTTTTTTTAAAAAATGATTTTAAGATTTTTCTATTTATAACTGGTTTTGAATAATTTGATTATGAAATGTCCACATGTAGTTTTGTTCATATATTGTACTGATATTTACTGATATCTTTGGTTCCTATTTTTAATCAAATTTTAATATTTTCAACATCCTGGGATGTTGGGAGTTATCCTACAGTTTCTGACCCTCCTTTTATTTTTCTATTATGTTCACAACTATTTCATCTGCAATGTGTAATTTACTATAATTATCCATTTGCTGTATCTTTCATCTCCTATTTTGCCTACTCTATTTCTAGTAATGATATTAAAGTAGAAGTTTTCTATTAAAACTAGTAATTTATGATGAGTAATGTAGCTTATTTAAAGTCATATAATAAAAGACTGATGTCAGTGTATAAAAGCTGAAAATTCTTTTGACACTCTTGCAGAATGGTAGAATTTACGTTGACAGCAATGGACAAGTATGTTATCTTGAAGTGTTTGTTCAAATTTAAATATTGCTTGAAATCAAAATCTGAAGTTTCATAATAAGGAAAATTAAATCAAATTTTAAATGATCTATAGAAATGTAAAATATTTCTGACTTTAAGGACTAGAGGTCTACTTTTAAAAAATTCAATGTTTTAAAATTGTTCTTTTTTCCTCTGCCAATCTATTCAAGTTATCATTTCTACCATGAAACACATCTTTCTCAATACCACCACAGGATACCAAAATAGAGCTAAATCAATTAGTGTTTGGATAATGTATTTCTTATATGCATTCAAATGACTGGAACACCCATGTCTTCAAATACTGGTGTCAAGTGTTGACTCTGTCTTTGTGTGTAATTTCATCTGGAAGTGATTTTTTTGTTTTATATAAGAGGTCCATGCCTCCTTTTACAAACCGGATATGACTTTTAATGAGTATGTTAATGAATACGATCTTATCAAGATAATCTCCAAATCAAACAAAATATTCTCTGTCAAAATCAATGTAAGCACAAAAAACAAAGCACATGAAAACATTGAGAGATAACAAATTAAACATCGAAAACAAACAAACAAACAAACAAACAAAAAATATATATATATATACACACACATATCGACCAAAATAAATGTTTGTGTTTGTAATATGTAAAAATTGAAGCAACTGAAATGCCCAACAAAACATGTTAACAAATAAAATTGACAATTTTTCATATACTAATTATGATGTAATCATGTAAAAGAATACAATTAAGCAACAATACTGAAACAATTCTTCATTTACATAAAAACTTGGATGAGTCTCAAAAAATGTGCAAACAGAACTATTCCCAGAACTTCACAAAACACACAATATATATAGACATATATCTCTCAATATATAGAGAGATATACGTATCTATATGTGTGTGTGTGTGTGTGTGTATATATGTATATATATAAACATCCAAAAAAGAAAAAAAAAATCACTTAATTAGAACCAGGAAAGTGATTATTCTTGGGTGCATAGTGACTGGGAGGGGGCTTCACAAAGCTTTTGAGTTTATATTTTGTTCTATTTATTTGAGTGATGGTTACACAGAGGGTTCGATTTATGAAAACTCATGGAAATATTAGTTTTAAAATTGATAAAATTATATTGATAAAGTATTTTCTGTTTCTTCATATTGTTTCAGTGTTTAACAAAACACTTGAACATTTTAAAAAATATATTGAAAATTACACTTTGAATCACAAAGGGTTGAAGTTACAACACTCCCTCTTCCCCAACACACACATGCCATATGCATCTACTTGCACACAAAATTTGGAATAAAAGATTACTTGTTAAACAATGTCAAATAGTTTCAAACAAATATATTTTCACAAACCAAATTTTTTCTATATATTTAAGTCTTTGAAAAGTTATTTCTCATCACCCAGTAGTGCATAATTCTTACAGCTTTTAGAGTAAAAGAGTATAAATCTTTAATAACTTTCTTTTATGGTTATAAAATAGTGAACATTAAAACTTGCATAAAGCAGGTCATAATAATGTTTTATTATTTTGAATATATTTCTGAGGTTGAAGAAATTGGAAAACCAAGGTCAATATAATTGTCTTCACATTGAATATCTAGAGACATTAGGTTTCTTTGAGAGTAAAATAATTTTAATAATTCATATTTTTAGAATTATAATCTAATAATTAAATATTATTAAACAGAAATGTTGGGGTTGCCTCTCAAATCATTGTAATATGCATGTGCATATGTGTATAAGTGTTTATGAATCTGTATATTTGTGAGAGTGAAATAGTGTGTGGAAGAGTAAGTTAAGTCAGAGTCATTTTAAAAAAATTCTTATCATTCTTCAATCACCAGTTATATAACCATAATGTAATTTTGCTTGCTTTTGAACTTGACTCATGTGAAATCATAATATATGCACTCTTTCATATGTTGTTTTTTTTGCTAAATGTTTTGTGAGAATTAACCATGTTTTTGTGTCTTTGTGTTTGCTTGTTTTGTTTCCTCTTCAACAATATATGTTTTATTCATGCCAAAGTATGGTATTCTTTGTATAAATATACTAAAATTTATCAATTTTAAAATATGATCTGCTATTTTGTAGGTTTATCTCATTTTCTTAGTAAAATCTTAAACATTTTGCCAAAAAAGTTGTGAACAATAATTTCATCCTTTTTTAATGTTATATAATATTTTGGTGATTATTGTTCTTGTGTTTTATTTTAATAATTCATATTTTTAGAGTTGTAATAATTAAATTTTTTTTTTAATTTTTTATTTTATTTGTATTTGTATTTTTAATTATGTATATTGCTATCTCAATAAGTTATTACAAACTGGAAAACAAATTTTTTAAGAACTATAACTACACATTTCCAGACATTATGACTGAACTAGCATAAATGTACATCATAATTATATTAACTACAAATTATAAAAATATCAAGTATATTCATATATGAAATTGTACTGTTTCAAAGACGTTATTAAAGCTTTGATAAATTTATTGGCAGAAATTTGTTCTTTTTTTTTAATCTGAAAACTAAGGGGGCAAAATTTGTACTTCACAGAAATATTTCCTAAATAACATACACTGAGTATGGGAAAAATACTACAAAACTATCATAAATTTAATAATTGCTTTAGCTAGTCGAAGAAAGCATCTCTATGTTATAAATAATAGTTTCTCAGTTAAAGTTCATATTTTATATATCTTGTACAAGAAAATAAAATATTTCACTCAAAGAATGTATTATTCTTCTCTCTCTCTCTCTCTTTCTCTCTCTCTGTTAATAGGGATTATTCAATCCAGGAGCAGTTTACTGCTGAGTACTGAGGGACTACATCCCTATTCCTTTTACTTTTTTTTTTTTTTTTGGACAATGTCTTGCTAAGTTGCTGAGGCTGGCCCTGAACTTGCAGTTTCTCTTGGTCTCCCAAGTCACTGTCCATCACTTTGTTGAATTGTCCTGAAAAATGCAAACATTAAAGATGTTTTACTCTGGAGAAGTTACAGGCATACATTTGGGGTTTGTATAAATTTTCAAACAAATGTGAATTTTCAAAGTAAAGTTTTCCAAAATATATAAAATAAGACCCATAAAAAGAAATTTTCATCAATAAAGTTCAATAACTCAGTGGTTGCACCTAGGTACAAATGCAGCAAATGCAAATATAATGTGAACAAATTCCCAGTAGGTTCTACTTTCAGTGTTTAATATGAGATTTAGATTATTGTTAACCTACTTTAGGACTTAATTAAATACAATCATAAAAATATACAAGTAATATGTTGGTTATTTTGTCACCTAATATTGTTACATTTCTTATACATTCATAAGATTCTGGCATGAGAGAATAGATTTGATTAAGGCATGTAAAACACACACACACACACACACACACACACCCTACCCACTTTTTCTATGTGCTATAACAAATCAGATGTAGAAATAGAGAGCAAGACAGTGTTCTAACTTCAGTAGAAATGAAGTAGGAAAGTTAAAAAGACAGAGATAGAAAATAATGTTGGAAAATAAGAGTAGAACTGACCAAGACAATAACCATACCCTGACCTATCTACCAGTGTTATACATTGCTCCCAAATTATTACTTCCCATGTTTCGCTTTTTCTGTTTTCCTCTCTATCTCTGTCTCCACCTCTTTCATTTATTAGGATTTTTTATGATTTTATCAACCGAAGTTTATACACTTCTATCATGGTTCTCTGGGATTTCAATATGCATGAGGATAATTCCCAAATCCATCTACTTATCTCCTCATGTGATTCTGGTATCATACTAAGTTTCCTATTACCTTTTAGCTCTATACTATAATTACTTTGCAAATAGTTTCTATTTTTCCCTTTTGATAGACATCAGTCCACTATATAACAACAGCTAGTTGACTTTTCAAATCATGCTTGTCTCTTATTTTACCACTGTAGAACTATATCTACTTTACTATCATGTGGAAAGCTCTCCTATATTTCAAAAAACTCTCATTTTTATCTATATAGTCTTCACTTTTATACTCTATAATCCAGTCACTGGCTTTGCTTTCTACTATGAATTACACAAGGATTTCCTTGTTTCAGAGCATGTACCTTTACTATTTTCCTTGCCTAAAACCCTATTCTCCAAGCTAAGTTTATTATCTTCTTACAATATTGGCTAAAAATGTACACCTTTTCATGGGGACTTTTCTGTAACATCCAAACTATAGAGTAGCACCTTTCCTTTATTCACTCTTTTTTATTCTCCTTGATTCATAATAATCACAATCATCTAAACATAGAAAGGTCAATGCATTTCATTTCTTTATTTTCTTACTCCTCCATAATTTGTTTCATAGCATCAAAAATTTCGTTCTTTGTCCCCTTCCACTTCCCGTATCATATTTAATTTCTTATAGATGTTTAATGAGTATTTGATGATTGAATAAATTATACTGACTTAGTGAAATAGAACAAACAATCTTGATTTAAAAGATATTACTTAATGAGATCGAATAAATGATATTAACTTAATGTATACATTGCTAAAAACTCTCATAGGAAACTGATTCAGATCTTAAGAGAGGCTTATGTTGACTCAGTTCAAGGAAGTGGAAAAGACTGAGATAGTGCAGTATTCTCTAAGCATGATCATTTTGGATGTATATATTATCTTCTAGTGATTTGAGTCAAAGTATAATAAGTTTTAAAGAAAGAAAGCTATTGATTTCTTACACATATAGGAAAACTTGTGAAAATTTTTGTAATGAAATAGAACTGGAACAGTACAGTTCATAGGCCTGTGATTAAAACATTACAAAAAAAGTGAACACACAATGAGAAAAATAAAATAAAAACAAGAAATGTGAATGTTATGGTTTGGATATGAGGTGTTATCCAAAATGCTCATGTTAGACAATGTAAGAATGTTTGGAGTGATCAGAGGTAAAATGAGAATATTATGAGAGCTTTAACTTAATCAGTGGATTAATTCATTATTATTGACTAGTCCATTAAATTGATTATCAATCCATTTGATAAATTAGTAATTTGAATGAACCAGCTGGGTGATAACCAGGCAGGTTTGTCAGGGCTGGAGGATGTAGGGCACTAGGGGTGTTCCTTTAGGGTTATGTTTTATCCCTGGTTCCTTTCTTTTTCTCTCTGCTTTCTGGCTGCCCTAAGTTTAGAAACTATTTTCTGCCCCACACTGCCACTATTATGTCTGCCTCCATTAGGCCCAGAGCTATGAAGTCAACCAACCATAGATTGAACCTCTGGAGCTGTGAGCCAAAATAAACTATTCTCTAGATTGTTCTTGCCAGGTGCTTTGGTCATAGAAATGTAAAACTGTGAAGATCTCTTCTAGAGATTTAGGTAAAAGTTCTAATCATACCAAAGGGAAAGACTGGCCAGAGGTGTCAAAAATCCCTTGAAATTTCTTAACTTGCCAAAAAAAAAAATGTTAAATGAAGTTGTCTGACTATAAGGTTTGAAACTGCTAAATTAGGGCATATTTGAAGTGTTTTCAATGAGTTCATTGAGGCCAAAAAAAGGCTGAAAACAATGGTGGCATGAAGAAAAAAGTTTCTAATGCACTACTTAATATCACTTATCTAGATCATGAAAAAAGAAAACAGAAAGAAATAGTAACCCCAACTGAAGGAAGAGCATACATAGTAATTAAGTGTCCAAGAGATTAACATTTGGAAACATAAAAATGGAAGATAATCTATCTTTGGAAATGTATTTCAACTTTCTCCTTGTTTACCATTTATTTCCTGAATGAAAGGATGAGGGTTTTTTTTTTTCTTTTTTGCATTTACTGTCATGAGATTGACTTAAAGGTAATTGTTTAAAGAGCTTATCCTATGTTCCATGATGCTGTGCAACACAAGAATTAATACTCAACTGTGACCGAAAAAGCAAGACATTCTGACAGCAGAACAAGATCTGGATAGATGGGAAACAGCTTGCACCCTGTTGAGACCTCTCCAGAATGAATTTCCTTGTGTTGCCTGGAGAAATAATGAAACCCAAGTAAGAGACTGGAAGGTTACCCATGGATGAAGGGAAGAGGAGACAATGTTAAGTGGAAGAAATTCTTAATTGGGGTGATAGGTAATTTACTTTTTTTTTCTCTTGGTATTATACTTAAGAAATACTTCCCCAACAAAGTTAGGGATATTTCTCAAGGTTTGCTTCTTGATAATTTATGCTATTAAGTTTTACATTTAGATATATGCCTCATTAGAAATGTATTTGTGTGTGGGTGTGTGTGTGTGTGGTAAAAAAAATATCTTTTAAAATATATAAGCACTATTCAATGAAAAGACAATCCTTTATTGACCTAATTGATTTTGTACATATGTCAAAATGGCCATTTGTGTGGCTATTTCTGGAGAGTCTTATGTTTTCCTGTTCTATTTTTGCAGATTTTAGCAAGAATTCAGCATTGTCTTTATTAGTGTTGCTTTATTAAATCTTGAAATTTATTAGTATAAGACCTCTAAATTATTTGTATTTCTAATCTCCAAATTGATTTCTTCACTTGAGCTCCTATACCTTTTATTTCATATTTTATACATAGGTTAAAATATTCACATTATACCACATCCTCTACATATTGTGCAATTGAAAATAACATGCAATTGTTATTTATTTTTATCAATTCTTTTTAGTTATATAGAACATTAGAATACATTTTGACATGATCACAGACACATGGAATATCATTTGCTCTAATTCAGTCTCTTGAATTTCCCCCTTCCTCTCCTCCTCCAACCTACAAGTTGCCTCCCTCTACTGTACTTATTTTTCGGCAATTTATATATAATAAGTAAATATATATATGTGTGTGTGTGTAATGTCTCTCTCTCTCTCTCTCTCTCTCTCTCTCTCTCTCTATATATATATATATATATATATATATATATATATCTGTGTGTGTGTGTGTGTGTGTGTGTGTGTGTATTTTTCNATATGATGTATTTGACCTTAAGATTCGTTGTTGTATATTCATGATGTCCCTTTTTTTTTTTAATACCAGGGATGAACCCAGGAGTGCTTTACCACTGAGCTACATCTCCAGTCCTTTTTATTTTTATTTTGAGATGGGGTCTCACTAAGTTGCTTAGGGCCTTGCTAAGTTGCTGGGGCTGGCTTTGAAATTGCAATTCTCCTGCCTCAATCTCCCAAGCCTTTAGGATTACAGGTACATGCCACCACACCTGGCTCACGATGACTTTTGTAAAAGTATAAAAAGGGCAAAGGAGAGGGAACAGGGTACAAAGGAAGAAGGAATTTGGTGGATGAGGAAGGGAAGTAGAACCTGAAGAAGAAAAAGCATCTAATTGTGATATTTTTTATAATAATGTGTTGAATATATACATCAAAATTGGAATAATTAGTATCTCATGATCTTGAATTTTCTAACACATATTTTGTTTTCATATATTTTGTATTTTCATCTAGTTTGTTTCCATCTCTCCTTAATTTTTTGCAATATTTTGGAATATGCAAGATGTAAAATATATTGAGATTAAACTCCAGATTTTTGTAATATGAGAGAGCAATGTTTTGTAATGTCTAATTATAAACATCTTACATTAGATCTCTTAATAAATATAGCACATTTTGATGTTATTTCATATGGTATTCTTTACTTAATTTTATATTCTGATTGATAATTGATAATATATATATATATATAAAATAACTGATTTTTATAAAAACTGACCTGTATTCTATAGCTTGTTAGATTTACAGAATATTTCTGTAAGACTTTTTAAACAAAAGTCTTAAAACTTTTTAAATCTTAATATTTAAGATATCCTATATGTATGAAATTACCTGCAAATAAAGAAAAATTTTACTTCTTATCCTCCAAATGGGGATATATTTATTAATACTTGGAGACTAGTTTCCAAATCTTATTGCACAAATTTTAGTGAAATATTATGTAGTAGTAGTGAGGTGGATAATCTCTGCCTTCTCCCCATTCTTGTGTGGAAAGTCCCACTGTCTCATCATGATTGATGATAGGTAAATATTTTTGCCCTTTTTGTTTGTCCAGTTGAGAAAGTTCTTTATTTGTCTTTAATTGGCTCAGAGTGGGTGGGTGAAATGGGTCTTAAGTTTCTCTGAATGCTTTTCTATGTCTATTGAGATGATCATATAAATTTTATAGTCAGATAATATGGTGAATTTTATGGCATTACTGTGTGTAAGACCAGTTTATATTTACTTTTGAACATTACATTACTTTTGAGATTGAAATTAATCAAGATTCAGTATTTTCTTTACATATTTTTGGATTTGAATTCAGTAGTTTTGATTTGGAGTATTTCAATATAACTTCAATTTCTTATTAAAGATAAAGTTATTGAATTATATAAAACTTCACTGGTAAAATATTATAGTAGTAGTTCTCCCTTCCTCCCTTTGTTCCTTCCGTTTTTTTTTTCCTCTTCCTGATACTGGGGTATAAACCCAGAGCCTTGGTCACAGTAGGTAAGTGTTCTACCTGTCACCTACATTCAACTCCTTGTTGTTTCTTTCTTTCTTTCTTTTTATTTATTTATTTATTTATTTATTTATTTATTTATTTTAGATGGATAGAATGCCTTTATTTATTTTTATGTGGTGCTAAGGATTGAACCCATTGACTCACACATGCTAGGCAAGGACTCTGTCACTGAATTACAATCTCAGCCCCCTTTTATTTATTTATTTTTTTCATTTTATGTCAGGATCCCACTAAGTTGCCCAAACTGGTCTTGAATCTGCTATCCTCCTACCTCAGCCTCCTGAGTAGCTGGTGCACCATCATGCCTACCTCTGTAGGATTTACTTATTTATTTATTTTTTATAAAGTTTCCACTCATTTCATCTATGCTGAATACATTATGGAATACATTTGTTCATAGTATTTTTTCATTGTTTTCTAATGTCTCATAATGATATTACTCTTTCCTGATGTTGGTTATTTGTCTTTTGTTTTTTCATTTCTGACATTTGTCAGTTTGGGGCATTCTTAAAATTCAGCTATTTATTGTTTTTTACTTATTTTTTTTCTATTCCTTAATTTTCATTCTCAAGTTTATCAATTTCCTTTTTCTGCTCTTTTTGAGTTTCAGTTGTTCTTTTCCTACTCTCTCCAACAAGAAACTGAGGTGACAGTTTCAAAACTCTCATTGTTTTCTGGATAAGCTCTTGTTGCTGTACATTTCTCTGTAAGTATGGCTGTAGCATCATTCTACAACTTCTGATATTCAGTGTATTTATTTTATTCCATATAGAGTAATATCTTACTACTTAATGTCTTCTTTGTGGTATTTAAACCTGTGGAACTTTTGCAATGCTTTCCAAATATTTCGGGTTTTCATGAAATCTAACAGTTATTATTTTCTAATTTAATTTCACTGAGGTCAGAGAACATTCTTTGAATGTCTTGAATCCTATTGCATTCATTAAAATTTATTTTGTGTCATCAAGTGTAGTTTATATCAGAAAAGATTCCAAGGGTCCTGGAAAAGAATGTGTTCTGTTCTTGCTGAGTACTAGGCTTGATAAACTTTAACTAGTTGATTGATACTAATTTTCAAGTCTTTTTCTTCACTACTTATATCTGTTATTAAGAGAGAAATATTCAAATCTATAATTATATTGTATAATTGTCTATTTATTTGAAGTTCTCTGAAGTTTTTGCTTGATTTAATTTTTGATCTTGTGCTATAAGATCCATAAACATTTAAGATGGTTGTCTTCTCTTAGTGAACTTACCCCTCATCACTATGAAATGACCCTCTTATTTCCTGGAATAATTATCTTCTCTGAAATTTATTTTGCTTTATGTAATAATTAACCATTTTTAATTGTTTTACATTTTGTAATTTTCCCAATTTTTTATTGTGACCTGTTGCATTTTATATTAAAAATGAAAGTTTTATCCCTTGAAAATAGCTGGGTTTGACCATTGCTGTGTTTGGATGTTAAGTCTACTATTTTGCTATTCATATTTTCTTTGTATCCTGTTTTTTGCTCCTCATTCAGTTTTTCTTTCTTCTGGGTTTATTAAAAAAATTTTTAAGATTTCATGTTATCTTTTGTTAACTTCATACATCTTAGCAAATAATGATCTACATTTCTGTGATATCAAGACATTTCACACATAGTATAACAACCATTTATTTCAATTCTTTGTGTATGTTGTCATATAATTTATTTCTACCTCAGTTGTAGACACAGTAATCACTTATTGAAGATATCTAAATAATACAAATTTCTAACTACTTATAATGTCATTCTCCATTCTGGAACTCCTCATTTCTTTGTGGCCAATTATAATGCCATTTTGAGCAATCGTTTTTTCTTCAGCTTGATGGAATTATGTTAAACATTTTTCTTAGTATAAGCAGGCTGAGGTTTCATTCTTTTAGCTTTTATGTGTCTGAAAAACGTATTTGGACTTCATTTTTTGGTGAAAAAAATATGGTCAGAAATCCAGGATAATTCTTTATATGGTTTATTTCATTTTGCTGTTTCTTTTAAATTCTTTTAACAAAGTCACTCTATTGTTTTCTGAATTGTTATGTACTACACAGGAAAAGTAATACCAACCTTATCACTTTTTCAAGCTTTTTTTTTTTTTCATTCTTATTGGCTTTAAGTTATTTGATTTACCTCTGTGCATTTATGTCTTCTGCCTATGGGTTTTAGTAAGATGCTTTATCTGTGCATTTATAGGTTTTATTAAAAATGAGGCATACTAAGTCATTATTTCTGTGAATAGCTGTTTTAAAATTCTCCTGATTTGGGAATTTCAAAAAAATTATGTTGTTTGAAGCTGTCTCAAATTCACTTATTCTATTAGTGCATCTTTGTTATTTGTGAGTCCATTTTGATTATTGATTTTCTTCTCATTTGTTTTGTTGTTTTTATGGAAACTGAAATTTTTGTGGTGTAAAACAAAGTTTATTTTACTTTTTTGTGGATATTTGAATTTTTATTTTCATTTTCATGTGCTGTATTTTTTTAAAAAAATTACTAAGCATATGATCTGGGAAGCATGTAAATTATTTGTAAACAATTTTAACTATTTTAGTTCTTGTTTTTAGGTTTGAACTGATAGGTTCAACATAACATTTGATTTAGAATTAACTTTGTCTCACTACAAGGGTAAAACCATACTCTGCATATATAAGTGAATTTTGGAGTTTTATACTCTGGCAAGTGAGAATATATGATTTACTTCAGGCCTGGTGTGAAGTCCTATCCCGGTTATATCTTGTCATTTTGACTGTTTTTTTTTTTTTCTTTTTCTTTTTTCATCTGGCCTCATACCTGCCCTTGTTCCTACTTTCATGAAGACTCAAGGGGGTTTTTCTGATATCTCTGGATT
This sequence comes from Marmota marmota marmota, assembly GCF_001458135.2. NCBI lineage: Eukaryota > Metazoa > Chordata > Mammalia > Rodentia > Sciuridae > Marmota > Marmota marmota. Next base: position 12,223,226 of record NW_025999925.1, read on the forward strand.
TTTTATTTTTTTAACAGAGTACTCTTTTTCTGATACTCCACTTGAGAACTGTAGACTGGGTGTCCCTCTGAACTCTTAAGCTTTTAATCTTTACTGTCACTTTCACCTAAGGTTCCCAGTTGTTGTGCCATGGCTTGGGATTTCCTTCCAGCTGAAAGGAACTTGTAGAAAAATTGTAGAACATACTTACTTTTCCCTCTTTTCCTCATATATGACTTACTTTATTTTGTGGTGTTCAATATTTTGTATATTTTCACTAGTTTTCAGTGCCTCAGGTGGAAGGATACAGCCAGTTCTACTTTCCTGTCTTTACCATGAATAGAATTTCTAATATGAGCTACCATATTGTTGAAAAATGATGAATTCAAGACCCAGGTAGAAAGTGTGCTTTACCAATGACCTAAAAGACTTAGAGGAACTCATCTTGGATCTAAGGCTGTACTTGTAACAAAAGGACAATAATAGCAACTTAGACCCAGAAGATAGCTGCCAGTACTTTCAAATTGGTAATACACAATTTGATTGTGGACTTCTAAATTAATTGTGTTCTCTTCTATAAAACATGGCCTTCAGAGGGAAAATAAATAAATATTTGGAAATAAAAAATTTTCTTTCCCAAAGAGGTAAACTAGAGTAGGGAATGCACAGGATACAAAATTGTCTTTGAAAGCAACTGAAAGAAAATCAGTAACCAACAGCAACAACAATAAAAAAAAAAACACCTCTTTGAAAATTATCTATATTGTTACTCATTTTCTCATTTTATTATTCATTTATTTTGTATGTTCTAAAGAAATAAAAATAGAAAAATAGGGAATTACTTTAAGTTAAAATGTGTTATTTCTCATCGGAGTTAATCCAGTATGATCATAAGTCAACCAATATTTGAAAGGTGACAAAATAAGTAGATGGTGTCAGCAATGTGACATTTCCTGTCATATTGTGTTATGTCAGTTATTGACTCAAAAGGACTTTGAAAATTTTACTGTTATGAAATGTCTTCTTCGGATTTTGTGGTTCAGTGGATTAAGCCCATGACCTCATCACAGAGTTGACACTGGACACCTTTGGGATTTGCAAGTAAACCTGTTGTAGACAAGGAACAGTAAACCTTCCAGGTTCTGTAAATTTCTTGAAATAACAAAGAATTTATATGGACCAAAACATTTCTACTTTGCTTAAATCTGAAACTGAAATTTTCTGAAGCTATACCAAATGTATTATAGTTGTTTATAACAAATGCTTTCTTCTATACCTCATTTCAGTATTTTAATAATTATTTAGTAATATTCTAACTGCATTGCAAAGTCAAAGTAGGCTTATATCATTTGGAGAAATTGTATAAAATATACATTGAATTTCTCTGATTTTTATCTATTTCTAGTTTGAAGACATTTTCCAAAATGATTTCCTCCATGAAATTTTGCAGAATAAGAAAATATTAATTTTTAAAATTTTTTCCCAACAATACCGTTATTTTATTTATTTACTTTTATGTGGTACTGAAGATGGAACCCAGTGACTTACACGTGCTAAGCAAGTACTCTACCTCTAATTCACAATCCTAGTCCAGAAAATATTGATGTTATGCCCAAGTGTTAAATATCTTTTATAAACTAAAAAAAAAAAGAAAAAATGCTACTGCTACATCAATAATGGGGCATGATAACACTTAAATGACATATTTTTTCCTATTGTAACACTTTCTTTTTTATTGATTTTATTTTTTTAAATACATGACAGCAGAATGCATCACAATTCTTATTATACATATAGAGTACAATTTTTCATATCTTTGTATATAAAGTATATTCATGCCAATTCATGCCTTTACACATGTACTTTTTTGTTTAAATGACATATTTTTAAAACTAGCAAAAAATGGATTTGTGGATTAAAACTGTCATTATAAAGCTCAATGTAATGTGATGTTTTAGGAGGAAACAATTATGTTAAATCCTGATACTGGAGTTATTTTTGTGTATTTCTACATTTGCTAACTTTTTTCCCCAGAAACTAAACACTTGAGTGTTATAGCACTGTTTTTGTAAAACAAACGTTATGCTCATAAATATATTTAGTTTAATGATCATATACATAAACAGAGAGATAGAAAGATAGATATAGAGACATGATATTTTTTTTCCTCAGGATTTAAAATAATGTTTAATTGCATGCATATACCAATTTTAAGATTAATTAAATTAATAGCATTAATAGACTAATGGTTATGTAATAGTTTAGAAGTTGTTCCATATTTACAAAATATGTGATTATTTTTATTTATTTATTTATTAATCACAGCTGTGGATCAAATCCAGGGCCTTGAACATGCTAGACAAGTGCTCTATCACTGATCCAAAACTAAGTGAAAATTATTGTTTTATTCTTAAGAAGTGCTATATTAATTTTGAGCTAAAATACTGGAACTTTATATCATATCTCATTATAACAAATGAGCATTATAATAAAATACCTTATTTTGGATAACTTATATACAAGAAAAATTTATAGTTTACAGCTCTAAAGGCTAAAAATCCAAATCAAGATGCTAGACGATTCAATGTTTGATGAGGACTACTGTACTTCAGAGGAGGCATCTTCTTACTGAAAGGATAACAAAATCTCTTGGACCTCTTTGTAAGAACACTTAACCCATTCATCTATACTCCATCTTCATGACTTATCCCCTTCTAGATGTCCCATCTGCTAACACCACTGCACTGAAGATTAATTTTCCACATGATTTTGGGATGAGCACAAGCATTCATATTATATGTTTTTATTATTATTATTATTATTATTATTATTATTACTATTACTATTATTCCTGGGTTTGAACACAGGAATGTTTAACAACTAAGACACATCTTCAATTGTTTTTTTGTTTTTTTTAATTTGTTTTCAAATATTGATACATGGTCTCATTAAGTTGCTTGGGTCCTCCTCACTAAATTGCAAAGGGTCTCCTCAAACTGGTGATCTTCTTGCCTCAGCCCCCCTAGTCACTGGGATTACAGGTCTGTTCTCCCACACACGGTAGCAGTGTTACATTATTGTATTAATTTATATGCCTAGTTTCATAATATTTATCAGGCATAAGAGTAATAGACGAGTTATTTATATATAGAGAGAAACAATTGAAATGTATAATACAAAGTTATTTTAAAAATATTTGGTTCAGATAGTGGGCCAGAGGGAGGCAATATTCTGTGCTACTCCCTCACCTGAAACTCAAGTAGTGAGAATACTGCTTCTCTTGAGGAATTTGGAGCCCGACCCCACAATATGTAGATCGGAGCCAACTTTTTCTTCTATCAGATGGCGTGTCTCTGATTTGATATCAAGCTCCTTGATCCATTTTGAATTAACTTTTGTGCATGGCAAGAGAAAGGGATTCAGTTTCATTTTGTTGCATATGGATTTCCAGTTTTCCCAGCACCATTTGTTGAAGATGCTATCCTTCCTCCATTGCATGCTTTTAGCCCCTTTATCAAATATAAGATAGTTGTAGTTTTTTGGATTGGTTTCTGTGTCCTCTATTCTGTACCATTGGTCCACCCGCCTGTTTTGGTACCAGTACCATGCTGTTTTTGTTACTATTGCTCTGTAGTATAGTTTGAAATCTGGTATCGCTATACCGCCTGATTCACACTTCCTGCTTAGCATTGTTTTTGCTATTCTGGGTCTTTTATTTTTCCATATGAATCTCATGATTGCTTTCTCTATTTCTACAAGAAATGCCGTTGGGATTTTGATTGGCATTGCATTAAACCTATAGAGAACTTTTGGTAATATCGCCATTTTGATTATGTTAGTTCTGCCTATCCATGAACAGGGTATATTTTTCCATCTTCTAAGATCTTCTTCTATTTCTCT
>NW_025999925.1:12227121-12276080 GCF_001458135.2 Marmota marmota marmota
ATTGCATGGAAATGGAAGGAGACCCTCAGGGTTATACAAAAGTACATACAAGAGGAAGTGAGGGGAAAGGGAAAAATAATACAAGGGGGACAAATGAATGTCAGTAGAGGGGGCAGAGAGAGAAGAGGGGAGGGGAGGGGGGATAGTAGAGGATAGGAAAGGCAGCAGAACACAACAGACACTAGTATGGCAATATGTAAATCAATGGATGTGTAACTGATGTGATTCTGCAATCTGTGTATGGGGTAAAAATGGGAGCTCATAACCCACTTGAATCAAAGTGTGAAATATGATATATCAACAACTATATAATGTTTTGAACAACCAACAATAAAAAATTAAAAAAAAAAAGAGAGAATACTGCTTCTCTGCGAGTGATATTCCTGCTCCTGCATGGGAATCACTGCCACGGTACCCATACAGAACTCTAAGCCACAACATCAGAGTAGATCTTCCAGCTACTTGCCTATGCAGGGCTACCTGGTACCTGAGCAGGCACTATCAACACCCATGCAGATCTTTCAGCCACCCATCTGAGCAGAAATCAGTGATGCCACTCCTGTGGAGGACACCCAGCAGCTTTCCAAACACTCGGGCCACCAGTCCTGTGTGGACCCCCATCTACCAATGTGGGGCTCTCCTGGTCACCTCCATCTTGAGATTCTACAGCAGCGGAGATAATCCCCCATGTGCAATAGCTTGCCTGCACTGAGAACTTTCTCATAGGCTCTGAAGTCAACTGACAGCCACAAACTGAATGCCACAGAGCTCATCTCTGAATTCATCATTCAACACCATCACATGACTCCTGCCACATGACCAACAGTCCACCACTGAAAGCAGTCACCTCCATCTTGGGTCATCTTCATCACTGTCTTCAGTGGGGGCACCACCCAGTTTGGAACTTCAGCCTGCTAGGTACCTAGTTTCTAATTTCCCCATCTCCTCAGCAGTGACTACCCTGGCACAGTGACACCCTGATTACTTTCACCATCCCGAGGGCTTACATACCAGCTAACAACAGATGACCCCACTTATTGGATGAGATGGGAAGTAGGAAATATACACTCCAACCAAAACAACCCTGTTTCTGTTTCCTTCAAGATTTTTTTTTCCCTCTCAATTGCTTTTCTCCTGCCTTCACATCTCCAACATATGTGAAACCAAGTACTTTGCATGAATTGGGATTTTGAACATTGGGATGTCTGAATAGTATATTACAGCTGTGTTGTATATTCTCAAAAAATAGCAGAGATCATGGAGAGCTTTCTGGAGGAGACTGGATCACACAGAACTTTGAAGATATACATTAAATGGTGTTAGTGGGACCAAGATAATTGCCTCTTCTATCCAGGTTCACAATTTTGTCCCATGGTAGATGAGTCTGTCCCTCCATCTCTGAATATTCAGATCTTACCAATTTTTACTATTTTAACAGTTTTTAAAATATATATGTGTATTTGTTTTATGTACTCTACTGTCTTCCCACTTACTTGTCTACCCAAAATTACTTCCTCTCCCTTCCACTGTTCCTAATCTTGCTCTTTAGATTTCTCTTTCACAATTGCTAAGATATAACAACTCTATATCCTCACCATGGACCTCAGCATATCATCCTACTAAATACCCCTGGTTCTTTGTCCACCATCAGAAAATGTAAACTCTTTTAGAAACCTACTGAGTATATTGTAGCTAATAATTGAATACACTGTTTCTGTACATTGCTGTAAATGTCTTAATAGCAAATATTTGTGTTTAGGGTATATACTGTTTATATCTGGATCTGATAACATTGTTCTTCACCTCAAAGGAGAGGTATTGGATGTATAGGAGCACTATAAGCCTATAGGGTCAAAATGGTAATGCCTCGGACCCAGAGTGCTTGAAGGGAAGACACACAAGCAATATGAAAAGACAAAGAAAAAACATGTCCCAAACTAACAAAGGTACCACATTATTATAATCCATGACCAGCATAGCAGAAGAAATGAAAGAGAAGGAGTTCAGGATGTACATGATTAAAAGGCTCTGTGAATTAAAGTACGATATAAGAGAGCAAATACAGCCAGCGAACGATCATTTTGACAAAGAACTAAATGAAGAAATATAGGAAGCAAAAGATTACTTCAATAGGGAGATAGAGGTTCTAAAAAAGAACCAAACATAAATCCTTAAAATTAAAAAAAAAATAAAACAAATTAAAAGTTCAATTGAAAGCATCCAAAGATTAGACCACTTGGAAGACAGGAACTCAGACAGTGAAGACAAAATATATAATCTTTAAAAAAATGTGAAAATGATAAAAACCATGAGCAGAACATTCAAGAAATATGAGGGAGCATAAAAAGACCAAATTTAAGACTATGGGGATAGAGGAAGGCATAGAGTTATAAACCAAGGAATGAACAATGTATTCAATGAAATAATACCAGAAAAATTTCCAAACATGAAGAATAAATTGGAAAACGAAGTCAGGAGGCTTTCAGGACTTCAAATGTACAAAATTACAACAGATTCACAGAAATTCATATTATTATGAAATTGCCTAACATAGAGAATAAGGAGAGAATATTAAAAGCCATGAGAGAAAGGAATTAGAGTATATATAGGGGAAAATCAATTAGATTATGTGCAGATTTTTTAACCCAGACCCTGAAAGCTATAAGATCATGGAACAACATATATCACTTTAGCTCTGAAAGAAAATGAATGCCAACCAAGAATTGTATATCCAGAAAAATTAAGCTTTATATTTGATAATATTATAAAAACCTTCCATGATAAACAAAAATTAAAAGAATTTACAACTCGAAACTCTGCAGTAGAGAATATTCTTGACAAAATATTCCATGAAGAGGAATTGAAAAACAAGAATGAAAATCAGCAGAGGTACTACACTAAAGGAAAATCTAATCATAAGAGAAACCAAGTCAAATTAAATACTAAAAATAAACAAAAATGTCTGCTAATACAAATCATGTCTCAATAATAACCCTGAATGTTAATGGTCTAAACTCACCAATCAAAAGACATAGCTTGGCATATTGGTTTAAAAAGAAAGACCCAACAATATGTTGCCTCCAAGAGACTCATCTCGTAGGAAAAGACATCCACATACTGAAGGTAAAAGGTTAGGAAAAATCATACCACTCACATGGACTGTGGAAGTAAGAGGGGTTTCCATCCTCATATCAAATAAAGTAGATCTCAAGCCAAAGTTAATCAAAGGGAATAAAGAAGGACATTTCATACCACTTGAAGAAATCATTAACTAATAGGATGCAACAATAATAAATTTATATGCAAACAACAGAGAATTTATGTTAATCAAACAAACATGTCTCAAGTTCAAGAGTCAAATAGACCACAACACAATAATTCTGGGTGACTTTAACACACCTCTTTAACCACTAGATAGACTTGCCCAAACAAAAGCTGAAAAAAAAATGTAACTCAAAAATATAATCAATAATTTAGACTTAACTGACATATATAGAATAATTCATGCTTCAATAAATAAATACACTTTCTTCTCTTCGGCATATGGATTCTTCTCTAAAATAGGTCATATATTAAGCCACAAAGCAACTCTTAGCAAATATAAAAAAGTAGAGATACTATCCTGCATTTTATCAGATCATAATGGAATGAAATTAGAAATTAATGATAAAATAAAAAAAATAAAAGCCACTCCAACACTCAGAAACAAAATAATATGCTACTGAATGAACAATGGATTGCAGAAGACATCAAGGAGTAGTTTAAAAAATTCTTAGAGGTGAATGAGAACACAGATACAACATATCAAAATCTCTGGGACACTATAGAAGCAGTTTTAAGAGGAAAGTTTATTGTTTGGAATCCATTCCTTAAAATAAGAAAAAGTCAACAAATAAATGACAACATTACATCTCAAAGCCCTAGAAAAAGAAGAACAAATCAACACCAAATGCAGCAGAAGATAGAAAATAGTTAAAATCAGAGTTCAAATCAATGAAATTGAAACAAAAGAAACAATTGAAAAAACTGACAGAACAAAAAATTGGTTTTTGAAAAAATAAATAAAATTGACAAACACCCATGCTAACGAAGAGAAGGAGAGACAAAACTCAAATTACTAACATAGTTGATGAAAAAGGAAATATCACAACAGACACTATGGAAATAAAAAAGATAATTATACTCCAATAAAAGAGAAAATATTGAAGGCATTGACAAATTTCTAGAGTCATATATTTCCCAAAATGAATCAGGATATTATACACAATTTAAACAGATCAATTTCAAGTGATAAAATAGAAAATGAATTCAGAAGCCTGCCAACCAAGAAAAGCCAGGACCAGAAGGATAAACAGCCAAGTTCTACAAGACCTTTAAACAAGAACTAATAACAATACTCTTTAATTTATTTCAGAAAATAAAAAAAGAGGGAGGATTCTAAACTCATTTTATGAGGCCAATATCACCATGATTCCAAAACCAGGCAAAGACACATCAAATTAAGAAAACTTCAGACCAATATTTCTAATGAACATAGATGCAAAATACTTATAAAACTCTGGCAAATCAAATACAAAAACATCAAAAAAATAGTGCATCACTATCAAGTGGGATTCATCCTAGGGATGCAAAGTTGGTTCAACATATGGAAATCAATAAATGTAATTCATTATATCAATAGATTCAAAGATAAAAAACAGATTATCATCTCAATAGATGAAGAAAAGACATTTGACAAAATACAACTCCCCTTCATGTCCAAAACACTAGAAAAACTAGGGATAACAGGAATACATCTCAAGATTGTAAAGGTTATCTATGCTAAGCCCTAGGCCAACATCATTCTAAATGGAGAAAATTGAAGGCATTCCCTTGAATACCTGGAACACGACAGGGATGATCTCTTTAACCACCTCTGTTTAACATAGTTCTTGAAACACTGGTCAGAGCAATTAGACAGATGAAAGAAAATATAGAGATATGGACAAGAAAAGAAGAACTCAAATTAGCACTATTTGCCAATGATATGATTCTATACCTAGAAGACCCAAAAAATTCCACCAGAAAACTTCTAGAACTAGTATATGAATTCAGCAAAATAGCAGGATACAAAATCAAAACCTATAAATCAAAGACATCTCTGTATATCAGTGACCAATCCTCTGAAAGGGAAACAAGAAAAACTACCCCATTTAAAATAGCCTCAAAGAAAAAAAAAAATAATAAAATACTTGGAAATCAGTCTAACAAAAGAGATGAAAGCCTCTACAACAAAAACTACAGAATGCTAAAGATGAAATTAAAGAAGACCTTAGAAGATGGAAAGATCTCTCCTGTTCTTGGATAGGCAGAATTAATATTGTCAAAATGACCATAGTACCAAAAGCATTATATAGCTTTAATTCAATTTCAATCAAAATCCCAATGATATTCTTCATAGAAAGAGAAAAAGCAGTCATGAAATTAATCTGGAGGAATAAGAGACCAGGATAGCTACAGCAATCCTTAGGAATAAGAGTGAAACAGTTGACATCTCTATACCAGACCTTAAACTATACTACAGATCAATAGTAACAAAAACAGCATTGCATTGTCCCCAAAATAGACAGGTAGAACAATGGTAAAGAATAGAGGAAACAGAGACTAACCTACATAATTACAGTTATCTTATATTAGACAAAGGTGGAAAAAACATACATTGGAGAAAAGATAGCTTCTTCAACAAATGGTGCTGGGAAAACTGGAAATCCATATGTAGCAAAATAAAATTAAAACTCTATCTCTCACCATGCACAAAACTCAATTCAAAGTAGATTAAGGACATACGAATTAAATCAGAAAACCTGCATCTAATAGAAAGAAAAGTGGGCCCAAATCTCAATCTTATGTGGGATTAGGCCCAAACTTCCTTAATAAGACCCCTATAGTGCAAGAATTAAAATCAAGAACTAATAAATGGTATAGATTCAAACTAGAAAGCTTCTTCTCAACAAAAGAAATAATCAGTGAGGTGAATAGAGATTCTACAGCTTAGGAACAAATTTTTACTACTTGCACATCAGATAGAGTACTAATCTCTAGGGTATATAAAGAATCAAAAAGTTAAACACCAAAAACAAAACAAAACAAAAACAAATAACCCAATCAATAAATGGGCCAAGGATTTGAACAAACACTTCTCAGAAGGAGATATACAATCAATCAACAAATATATGAAAAAATGTTCATCATCACTAGCAATTAGAGAAATGCACTCTAAGATTTCATCTCATTCCACTCAGAATGACAGCTATTATTCATACAAACAACAATAAGTGTTGGCAAGGATGTGGGGAATAAGGTACACTCATACACTGCTGGTGGGACTGCAAATTAGTGCAGCCAATATGAAAAAAATGTATGGAGATTTCTTGGAAAATTGGGAATGGAACCACCATTTGACCCAGCTCTCTCTCTCCTCTCTTTATACCCAAAGGACTTAGAAACAGCACACTACAGGGACACAGCCACATCAATGTTTATAGCAGCGCAATTCACAATAGCTAAACTGGGGAACCAACATAGATGCCCTTCAGTAGATGAATGAATAAAGAAAATGTGATATATATATATCACATTTATATACATATATACATACACACACACATACATACACTTACAATGGAATATTATTTATTGATAAAAGAGAATAAAATCATGGCAGGTAAATGGATGGCATTGGAGACGATAATGCTAAGTGAAGTTAGCCAATCCCAAAAAAACAAATTATGAATGTTTATTCTGATATAAGGAGGCTGATGTATCATGGACTTTGGAAGAGAAGCATGGGAGGATTAGAGGAACTCTAGATAGAGCAAAGGGGAGGGAGGGGGAGCCCTGTGGCAAGGGGGTACAAAGGATGGTGGAATGAGATGGACATCATTGCCCTAAGTACATGTATGAAGACATGAATGGTGTGAATGTACTAAGTATACAAACACAGATATGAAAAATGGTGCTCTGTATATATAATATGAATTTTAATGCATTCAGTTGTCATATATAATAAATTAGAATAAAAATTAAAAATATATATATTTGGTTCATTTCTGGAGAAACACACATATGACATAGTAGAAAATAACCATCTCAAGCATTATAGATAAGTGACTTATGAATGCATTTTCTATACTCAGAGCAGATATTGCTGCACATGGCTAGATGTGAATAGTTGATTGATAGTTTGACTCAATAGTCTAAATGATATTTGATCATTAACTAGTATATTTGCTTGTTAAAATATAAATGATTAGTACCACATGTATTATGGTTAACAGTCCTCATAATTCTAGTTCAATCTTACAAAACATGCTGAAAAAAGCTATAGAAATAACTGTACATTTACATTTTTATGTAATTGTCCCTTTTGTCTATTTTTTAAAATTTTATATATTCTACTTGTTTAATTTTAAGTTAATATTAGTATTTTGTCTACCATAAAATATTAATATTTTCAATAACCCCTAAGACATTTCCTAAAATATCTTAAACTTAGACATTGTTATTCCAGTTTTAGTAAGATATCTGTAGAAATTGTTTTAGTTAGTCTCTCTGGAATCCAAATCGGCTGTTGTTCTCCCTGTGGAAACACACAAACAGAACCCCGACTCCAGACAATCACTGGGTCAGGACCTTTCCATTGTCCTGTTAGAATATCCTTCCAAAGTACCTTAGGCTTATGTACATTTTTTGGATACATATGTCTTTCCGCAGCACTAAGCCCTGATGAATCCAAATTTTAAAAGTTTAGAGTAAAAAGGGTTATTTTAAGTTTATCTTTGGTTGATATATACCACTTTCCAATTCCCTCTTTTTGCTTTAATAAATACATTTTAATAGTTTGATGAGCTCTTTCAACTATGCCTTGTCCCTGTGGATTTTATGGGATTCCTGTTATGTGAGTAATGCCAAATGATGAGCAAAATTGTTTAAAAGAGTTAGAGGTATAGCCAGGACCATAATCTGTTTTTAACTGTTTGGAATGCCCACAACCAAAAATGCCATGCATCATACTACTTGGCTATGGCTCTTAGCAACTTGAGCCACATCCCCAGCCACAGCAGTGACAATTTTCAGCCTTACATCTCTATCCACCAAGAGTAATGCATGCTGAGATGGCCCAGAAGAGAGGAAAGCAGGCAGTAATATTTATCTTACTTGGATGCATTATTCAAATATATCTTTATAAACAAAGACCTAATCTTATTGATCATTTACTCTACTCATCACTGTGCACAAATTTAAAAAAAAAATCTTTAGATATTTTTTTCTTAACCTAAGAACTATTCTTACCATTTTCTACTTGAAAGAGTACAGTGGTCATTATATTCAAAATATTCAAGAAAAAATGAGCAAATCATATCATTCAGTATGCAAAGAATACAAATTTTGGATAGATTATACTCATTTCCCTTTTTCCAGTGACCTATACATTAACTAATTTCACTTCATTTAATTATTTATATTTATTATAAAAATAATATTATATACTAAATACAATTTGGATTATAGCAACAGGTATAAAAAACCACACTGTTACAGGCACAATTAACATTTCAAATGATCTGTTTACAACTTTTCCTGGCATAGCTTGATTCAGTAATAATCTTATAATCCCATGATCTCATATATTCCTACATATAATCTTAAATATCCCACTATTTACAACTATGTTTTAAGATAATATTTCATATTTGCAATTATCTTTTAGGTTGAGAGCTCAGAAATAAAATTTTTAGTGCAAAAGAAATGTCTGAGCTGCTGATTAAGTCACCTCAATGGTCTATTAGGAAAACTTCCCTTGAATGATGAATGAATCTCATCATTATAAATCTATTCTTTTATCAGAAGCTGTGTTGTGCAAGACACTAGGCTCTCCTTCAGTCCTTTTATGATGACGTGGGTAAAAGCATTGCAGGCAGAGGGCAAATGTATTACCTGAGTACTTGTCAATTCCAGTAAGGATGCACTATTCCCCATAGATAGTGGAAGGATTGTGATAAAATCAGATCATTGTATGGTTGACTGACCCCTTTAAAGAATGATAATGTATCAAAGGTATCACGTTGATTTCTCTTTTGAACAGGTTGAGCATTCAGCTGTGTAAGAGGTGAAATTAGTGTTGGAGTGTAGAGGACTCATAATTTCAAGAGAAATTCCATATATGCCAGGAAGGTCGTTGTTCAGTACTTATTCTGTCTAAACTGGTGCTGATGGGAAGACAGGCTGGATAAAATCTCCAGGGTCTTTCCCAATTTGGATAACTTCTTATAGGCATTAACATAAAAGAAAAGATCTGCACACTCTTTCTCACTACAATAGACCCATGTACCTGTCTGGACCCCAACCAACATTTTGTCTGATCTTCCAGGATTGCTTCCTTCAAATGGATTATTAACCAACTAAGCCATTCACCACTGTCGAGATATTCATGTTTATCTAGTCTTTAGACCTCTTTTCTCTCCCAAGTGTTTTCTTTGGAAGTTTAATGGTTCTTTCCCTTTATCTCAGTGCTTTGGCGTCACCTTCATGTTTGCAGCTAATATTACACAGACTACCTGGAATCCAGGTTTGGGGTTTTGCTTTTCAGTCAGTTGGTTATAGGGAACTAAACAACATAGAAGTTGAAAGACTTCTCTTAGAAGCAGCCATGGAAGTGCCCACAATTTTATGAAATTTACCCTTGCCTGTCTTTCTCTTGCCTGTACTTCAATATATATTTCCAGTATATTCCATATATCTACTATGAATTTTTAACTTTAACATTCAATAGTTCTGGTCATATTAGCTCATGATGAACAGTTCTGTATTCTCTCTTCAGGCATTCCATTACTATGAGGGCCTTCATGCATGCTAGAATTCACTTTTCCAAATGTATTTTTTTTCCTGCTTGACATGATGGTTCTGCTTAGAATATAGAAAATTGTTCCAAGAATTTCCTACTGGGCTACCAGAGACCCCATGCATCATTATTATTTGTCACTTAAACTTTTAGCTCCATCAGATTTGCTGGATCACATAGATCAAGTCGTCTAGAAGTGTGCACACAGCTGCATTTTCTGCCAAGTTTATAATCTTAGTCCAATCAATACATGTAGTGTGCACAGTCCTCTAATAATAAATTAAAGAGAAATTTCCAAGCATAGATATGCTGCCTTCATTCTTTGAGGCTCCCACATTGTGCTACTTTTCTTAACTGTAGGTATTGAAAACTGTGGAGTTTCTACCAAGGTTTCAACCTAATACCAGTCCTAGGTGTGTCATTATATTAAATGCTTGGATCCTAAGTTTGAAATAAGTGCCCTGTCAAAGATTTCCAGCATTTAAAAAAATCTGTTTCTGGTTTTACAGTGAGTTGTTTGTCCTTATTTTCCACGTGGATCTTGCCAAAGGTTTCCAAGGAGGCCCAGTGTGTTTCAAAGTATGAGCTGAGTTGAGTTTTGATTGATTTGAGCTTTTGTTTGTTTGTTTGTTTTTTATTCCTAAAAGTAACAAGACCATTAGTAAAGATACTAATTAAATAATTGTTAAATTAGTAATTCTTCTCCATGTCCAAGTGTCATATTTATCTGATAATCTGCCCTTCATCTATCTATACATATGACATCACCTCACCAGGAAAATCCTTGGTAATTAGGATGGCTTTGTAATGAGGGCTTGTCCTGGTCCCTGTGATAATCAGCAGTGGAGATTTTGATTGATAAGTGCATGATCTCACTCCAAAATTCCCCTGTGAATGTCTGCTGGCTAGTCACATTTGTGGGTCTTGGTTTTCTCAGTCTGGGTTTCCTGGAATTTCAAGTGTGAAATAGCAGATTATTGTTTATTTGGAAGTCATCCCATATACCCAAGTGAGACATGAAGGCAGTTAAACAGAGATGGAGGGATAAATCAATAAAAGCATGCACTTTTAAATTGGCCAATGCTACCACTGGTGCTTATTCCATAAGGATGATTTTAGGGAGCCTTAAAGAGTGATTTTCTATCCCCCAAGGGAACAAAAATAAGAATTGTTCATCCTTTTGGTCCCAACAGCATTTGTCTGCACAAATGGTGTGACCCTGTTTCATGTACAACCGGAGAGTAAAAAACTGTGCTCTATTTTTGTACAACAAATGGAGGAGAATTCTGCTGTCATGTATAACTGATGAGAACAAATAAATAATTTTTTTTAAAAAAAGTTTATGTATTCTCTCTAGCTACTAGATAGAGCATTTTATATGTGTATATACATATTCAAATCTATATTTGCATATGTCTTTATTACATTTATGTATAATTTATATATGTTTATTATATTTATGTATAATTCATCTATTATACATAAGTATATGTGGAGACAGTAATAGAAATATCTAGTCTATTGAATGGTTTTTGTTATTTTAATTTCTTATTGGTTTAATAATTGTAGTGAATATTTTCCTACATTTATGGATAAGAGTGTTTAAAAACAACAACAAAAAATAATATAGTCTTTTCATAGGCAGCAGTAATTTCCTGACTTCTGAATTATTTAATACCTGGGATCAATCCCTCAGACATCCTATGACTCAAAGGCTATTAACAAAATCTATGAACTTCAGATTGAACATTTGTGAACAGAGACAAAGTCAATATAGTACTGGCTGGGTTACTGGATCACACCTCAAGAGACATATAAGAAGTGACAGATACTGGCATCTCAATCTCTTCATTTTCTCATACTGAGAACATAAGAGAATTGTTAATGGCAGAAACCTTTCCTTCTTTCAAATGAATGTTACTCCTCTTTATTTCATGTGACTATAGTGTCCATTGTTTTTTTTAGTTTTCATTTAAATAATAACTGTAACATTTGCCATGAATTCCTCTGATAGTTGCAACTTTCAAAGTGTCATGTAGAAAAATTTTTAAAAATAAATACACTCAATATATATACATATATATTCAACAATATATATATTAAAATCCATATAGATAGATTTTGCTAACTTGCTATTTTCCTTCTACTACAAGTAGCAGGTGCACTTTTGTATCAATACATTTTGATCTACCTGGATTCCAACTGAGTTCTTATTATCCTTCTCTTTCCATTCTTGAATTGCTGTGGAGACTCAGTTAATTTGTATTGCTACCTGCCTTCTGTCATCACAGATGGCTATATGAAAGTCACTCTGTTCTTGCACATTACCCATTGACAAATAATTCTCTTCAGTCTTGACCACAGCCCCTTCCAGTTGGTGAGTTGGTGAAAGGGTTTTAATATTTATATTTTAAAAAGACATTGGTTATTTAAAAGAGGAAATAATATGTATGAAGTAAAAGTATAAATTAGCTGTGTGGCAATGATAAATATCATTTTCATAAGTTTTCAAGGAAGGAAGCAAAGTATTATATCTGTGAAAGTTGTCAAATACAAATTTACAGTCACAATGAAATACATTTTAATTATAATAAGAAGAAAAACAAATTTACTACATCTGCAATTTCGTTTTCTTGTTTGTGTGGGGGGAGATTGAGAATGAGATGACTTTATTAGGTAATCACTGATAACCATTTCAAATGTAATATTCTTTAATTCTAAATAAATTCTGATCTTGTTTTTTTTTTTTAATGTGGTGCTGAAGATTGAACCCAGTGCCTCCCAAGTTCAAGGCAGGCGCTTTACCACTGAGCTACAGCCCCAGCCCCCAAAGCTCTTTTTGATGGTGCTACTAGAAACTCACTGTGATTATCAGGGGTAAGGAATAGATGTGGGGGAGGAAATTTATGTTCATCAAATTAGTTCATTCCTGTGAAACATGATGCTGGGAAGCAGAGTTAACCCTCACCAGGAACAGGAGTCAGAAGATCTTAAATCAAAAAAATGAGATACCTTCTTCAATTTCAAGTTGCATGTTCTCTTGGTTCTGCTTTTCTCAAACATGTGCTTCATTCTTCCTTCTTGACATATAGATTGTTTTGGGGTTTTAACATGCTCACAGGAAATTTGACATCCCAGTCCAGCTTTGTCTCTCTTATCAGTTTAAATGCATAATTGAGACAAACTAAAATTCTTCTTTCTCAATCCCAAATTTAGGGAAAGAAGTTGAGGATGGGTCTAACTTCAACCAGGTGTCAAGACAACTCAGTTGTGTGAAGGAGCGAATCTCATAGTACAGGCTGACTGCCAAGGTACAAACTAGTTCAGAGGGAAGGAATTTTTGGTAAAGTCTCAGAAAGTTTGGGCTGAGAAAACACCCTAAAACAAATTTATACACAAAATGTTAAGATTATTTCAAACAGTAAATAGAACAGTTGCTAATATTGGTGTATTTTCCAAACACTCACTACAAACTTCTTAATATTATAGAAAACCCAATGTGATATATGAAACTGGTTTTCTATGGAAGCAATAATCAAAATTTTCAATGTTATATTCTCTATTTGAATAATAAATACATGACCCTAGTTGTACTATTTGCCTATAACAGAAAAACCTTACATAAAAATCATTCCTAGTGGTTATAGACATGTGCACTAGACAGTTTTAAAACCTCAATATCTCTGACTAATTAAATGTCTCTTTGATATAGCCAACAGCAGAGGCTCTCATGATGGTGCTAACGACCTGTGAAATCTAAGCAGCTTAAAAGTTCTAGGAGCATGAATTGGGAGCATAAAACCCATAAAATACTCAGCTATTCTTTTTAACATTTAGGGTTTACTGTCGTCAAATTGAAATAGTATAGTGGCAAACTAAATTTCTATATGGAAAACTTAAGCTCACAGTGAAATGAAATTTAATGTAGTAAATGTAATAAGAATTCACTGAAACAAATGTTGGGAATGAAACTGCTAATGGACACTTCAATGCATGCTATTAAAACAAATAAAATGAGGTAAAGAAAGGAATTTCCAAGAAGAGTTAAAAGTATTTTACCTAATTTAGTATTACAATATTTCATATATATCAGGCCTTTGGATACTTGTATTTAATCTTGTTACCATAAAAATATTCCATGCGGGCTATATTAAATTCAAGATCTAATAAATTATAGATTATAGATGAAATTTTAGCAATTCTCTTCTTCCTTTTTCTAACCTGATGATTGGCCACTAGACCTTATTTCCCAGCAAATATAAGAATCAATTTCTTCAACATTCGTATAGAAGTAGCAAAGAGGAAAGTGAAACATAATCTTAAGATTACATTTGAAGGAGACATTAAAAATGAAGAGAATATTTTTTTCATAAAAATACCATGCTAAATTCTCTTCATTATCTACTATCAGAAAAACATTCATGGCTGGGGTTGTGGCTCAGCAGTAGAGCACCACCTAGTATGTGTGAGGCACTGGGTTCCATTCTCAGCACCACATATATATAAATAAATAAATAAAATAAAATAAAAGTATTGTGTCCATCTACCAAAAAAAAGAAAAAGAAAAACTTTTGGTAAACTCCATATATTAGCAATATTAAGTACAATATTATGATTATAAAAGACAAAAATTTCATGGTATCTCAAGGGGAAAAATAGAATGTAAAAGGAAATCTTGTTTTAAATTTCAAAATGCCTGATATTTCTTACTGACATAAAATTCTTCAGTTTTTCAACTAAGACCATAACACAATCTGATTTTTAGTTATGACAGCACAAAAAAAAAAGAGAGTGTAGAATAGAAAATTGAGGTTAGAGGGGTTAAGATAATGATAAGGATCTATAAGCTGATGATGATCCTCTACTTGAAACTGAAAAAAAAAAACACGCATTTTGTTTTATAGTACTAATGCCCGTAATCTGATCATATCAATCATATGCAAGTATACAGAAAAATAATCCCTTAACTATGACTTTCACTTGATGACAAATCACATCACTGTAAGTGCCTTGTGTATCATTACTAATTTAAGTAACAGATGAAATGTTATTTGATAAGACTTACTGCACTTTTTTTAAGCTCAAAAGCTTAATGTGAAGAGGATATTGCACACATATTCTGTAAGCATTGTTTGTAATAAGATAATTTCTTAAACTTTTAGTCAACATTGTTCACTTTTTGGAGAAAACCCAATTTATATATGGAGCGAGAGAGAAAGAAATGGGGAGAGATAAATCACAAAAGAAAGTGGCATCAATTTCTTTCATCTCCTATGTGCTACAGTGTGGAGCAATGCAAAGCATTTCATGGACTTCACCTTCTCTGAGGATAAAGATGTATGTATCTAGTGATCAATAGACACACTGTAATAGACAGTTCTTGACTGTGATATTTTTCTTCCAAACAGAATGAAATGTAAAATGGGACTTCTCTTTTGCTCTACAAATTTTAGTTAAATCCTCAAGGTCAAAAATAATTAATCACACCCTTCTACTTTTGTGTTCTGCCTCATTTCATGCCTAGAGCAATGGAGTTGGCTATCCACAGACTGAACCTATAAAACTGTGAATCCAAAATGAACTTTTCTTGCTCTAAGTTGTTCTTTCAGGTATTTTGGCCATAGAAACATGAAGTTGACAAACACATGTCCCCACACTCTAAAAAGAATACTGTCAAATATTTAAAAAGCTTATTAAGAAGTAGCCAAGCATTTGCTGGTAAATGGATGGAGCTGGAGAAAATCATGCTAAGCTAAATAAGCCAATCCCCAAAAGCAAAGGCTGAATGTTTTCTCTGATATGAGGATGCTAATGAACAATAGTGGGGGGGAGGGTGCTAAGGAAGAATAGAGTTACTTTTAATCAGGGAGAAGGGAAGGGAGGGGTATGGGGATAACAAGGATAGTAGAATGAATCAGAAATTACTTATCTATGAATATACATAACTATATGACCAATGGGATTCTACATCATGTACACTCAGAAGAAAGAAAAATTATACTCCATCTATATATGATGTATCAAAATGCATTCTACTGTCATGTGTAACTAATTAGAACAAATAAAAAATATTTTAAAAAGAAGTAGCCAAATGGTTCAGTGATTAGCAATCTCAATAACCTATGTGAAAAAAATTTAATTTATGTTATGGTTTAGATATTAGGTGTACTCTGAAAGCTCAAGTGTGAGACAATGTAGAAATGTTTAGAGGTGAAATGATGAGATTGTAAGAACTGCAAGCTAATTGATGGATATGTTTTAGGGTGACTTAGGTTCTCCTGGATAGGTAGAAGAACCTCCCAATGAGACGCTGGCCATCGAACATGTTACCTTTGCCTACTGCATGTGTTGCATACTTTTAGAGATGACAGAGCAAGAGATTCTTGGCAATTCAATTAAAAAATACTCTGATGTGAGAATGTGGTCCTTCTATACTGGAACCTGGCTGATAAAGTCTAAAGGCACATTTCCCTTGAAAACTACCAAATGACAAAAGGTTAACAGTAGGACTAAATACTTTCCAAGTTCTCCTGCATCATTTCTTTGCCATGGAAGAAAACTGGCTTTGGACGGTCATGAAACATATTGCTCAAGTAGGCTATCTTGTAGCTAAGGAGATATCAACAGGAATGGGGGATGGTCACCATCACAAAAGCTGAAAAATTGACTCAAGAAATCAGTTGGAGAACACATGGACTGAGTTAGAAGGTAGTTAGAAGGTCCATTAGGATCTTATAAATTACCTTTAAGGGAACCACTAATGTCTTTTACAAAAGTCAGGATTTGGAAATCATATTTGACTCAGCCTAGAGATAAGTACAAAATATTTTCAAAAGCCATATTAATAGATCTTATCCCGGTACAGATATTTTCAGCTCTTTTCAAACCTGAAGGAGCTAAAATTAGCAGATGAAAGTTAGGCACTGAAGGTGTTGTGGAATGTGGGAAATATTACACATTCCTATCACTGTCATGATCCAAAGACCAGGCCTGAGGATACTGACTGGTCTGGCATTGTGAGGGAAGAGGGTAAATGATACTTTAAATTTGATGGAGGATTAAAATTTAGCATTAGATTGGATGGTGCTCCATAATTTGTGAAAATAAGGTTGTAGAAGTCAGTCTTCTGATGTCCTGGGACATAAGGCCAAGATGCAAGATTGAGGAAAAGGTTTAAGTGAACATGACTAGAGAAAGTGATTTAAGCAAATTAAATAAATAAATGTACTTGGAGATACCACACAGACTTCACACTGTTCAATAAATTGTATGACATCAACTTTAAAATATCTGAATAGGCATAATATTTGCATTCAAAAGCTTTCTAGTTCATTTCAGAGTTTAAGCTTTGCATCTGACTTGGCTCTTGTTATTAGAAGAGGAAATCTGGAGCCCTACTAATTATAGTCCCTAGAGATTGCTTCCATCATAAGATTGTTAATCAGTGGCTTTTGTACTCCCCAGGCCAAATCATTAGAAGACTAAAAATCATTGTCTCACCTGTTTTTTCTTATTTAGGAAAATGAAATTTGGTAACATTGCTGTGGTCATTAGTTCTGTTTAGTAAATATTCGTTTTCCAAATTGTAGTCAAATTTTCCTCATAATCTGCCTGGGAGACTTTTATGCTTGGCTATGGAGAATAGTTGGAAAGTAAAAGCATGATACAATTTTTTTTTAAAAGAGAGAGAGAAAGAGAGAGAGAGAATTTTTAAATATTTATTTATTTATTTATTTTTTAGTTTTCGGCAGACACAACATCTTTGTTTGTATGTGGCGCTGAAGATGGAACCGGGACGCATGCATGCCAGGCGAGCGCGCTACCCCTTGAGCCACATCCCCAGCCCATGATATAATTTTATACTCTTTTGGTTTTTCATTTGTTGTTCATGGATTTTCTCTTCCCCTTATTTATTAGTCCCTCATGAGGGCTGACTCTGACACCATATAGTCTGTGAGACAATTGACAAAATGAAATTCCATGTATAAGAATTACTTTTCCTAAAAAAGAATTCTTGCATTCAAAATTGCTTCACTGCATACTTAAATAAGATGAAGTCATATGGAAACAAAAAAACTGTCATTTTTGTGAAGAAATTAATAAAAATTGTATTCATTTTCATTAGTTTTCTGTGAAAAATAAGGGCTGAGACATCTTTTACCTCTTTATCTTAGAGTGTTTAACTTAGAAACTTGTAATTATAAATTCATGTGTGTGTGTTAATCATATTATCAGAGAAATATAACTATTAACAAAATCTTCTTAATCTCCCCAAAATTTACTATTCAGTTAGAAGAGAAAGAAAACAATTTTACATTGAATTAACTAAAATTATACCATAATGTGATGCACATCATAATCCATATAGAAATATTATTATTAGTTTACAGATCAAGTAGATACAAAACATTATGTACATGTTCTCAAGATAAACAGCAGCTAGTCTTCGGAAGAGGTCTTGACAGCACTATTTCTCATACACAGTTCATCCTAGATTCACCTAGTAATTGGGTTGGCCATCCGTCTTTGCTAATTGGCTTTATCCCAAGAAAAAATAAACTTTTCACATTTTTAAGACAGGAGGTGCATTTGGAGCCAGGTGGCCTGCTGAAGTGAGATTCCTGCCCTCCCACAGAAACTGGGTGTTAGGGATGCTTTGTTCCAATGATCATATTTTAATAAGTTGGTCCTTGAGTTCTAGAGGAAGGCATTACTAAGTTTTTGAAAGGTTGATTTTGTTTTCCTTTCAAAAATATTTATATAAACTTCAAAGACAAAGAAAGAATTTATAATTACAATTTTTCTAGGGTAAACACTCTGAACACAAAGAAGTAGAAGATGTCTCAGCCCTATGTTCAAAAGAAAACTATGACTTTTGTTTGTAATTTGTATTTTCCATTAGTGTATCTGTAAGAAATTTCCTAATTATTACATTGACTTAAGGCATAATGGTAATTTTTTTTTTAATTTATAAAAAAAGTAACATGTCTTTTTCCATTATTTTAACCTCTTGGATAAAATTATCTTTGATTTTTTTCATTAGGATTATCATTGAAATATTTTTTTTTCCTTTTTGTTATTGTGGTCTTTTGTCACAATATTTTTAAGTATATAATTTAAAAAATGGTTTCATGAATATTCTTATGTATCCTTTGGTGAACAAATATGTGTATAATATGTGTATAACAAATATATCTTAGTTATACACATCTAAGTTGAATTGCTAGACCATGCAATAATGAGTTTATTCAGCTTTGGACAATATTTGAAAATATTTTCCAAAGTGGTTTATCAATGCAGTCCCCTAAAATATTATATAAGAGAATCTTTCCCATACTATACTGATCTATTTACTTATAGTTTTTTAAAAAATTATTATCTTGTGAATAAATGGTGTGATTTACTGTAGTATATTCATATATATATACTTAGTTTACTATGTAGTTCAGATCGATTTCACTGGTCTTCTCTTATCCCATTCGTCCTCCCTCCCCTCAATCCCCTTCTTCTACTCTACTGATTTCTTGTGTATTTTGAAAAAGGCACATTAATATGATGTTTGTCAGACTGCAAATGAGTGTCACCACTCTAAAAAGGAGTATGGAGACTCCTAAAATAACTAAGAATGGAAGCACCATTTGACCCATACAGTCACATTAATGATTATAGCAGCACAATTCACAATAGCCAAGCTATGGAACCAATCTGGGTCCCCATAATAGATAAATAGATAAAAAATTTACATATATATATATATATGTGTGTGTGTGTGTGTGTGTATACACACACATACATACAATGGATTATTACTCAACCATAAAGAATGAAATGGTGACATTTGATGGTGAATGGAACTGCAGACTATCATGCTAAGTGAAATAAGCCAGACCTAGAAAGTCAAAGGTTTAATGTTTTCTCTGATATGTGAAAGCTAGTCCCAAATGAGGGAAAACACTTAAAAAAAAAAGGAAGATTTCATTTGATTTTTTTTCAGAGTCTACTATCCAATGAAAAAATTAGTCTTACCTATTCATCATAGACCTATTAATTAGGTATATATTTGAGAATTATTATAGTTTAATCATTTCTATGTCTGCTTTTATTGTTTTTCTTTTAATTTTGGCAATACTTTCTTAATATTCCGTCGATTTTGATGAATACAAGACCTTTTCAACAAAAACTTACAGAGACATCAGATGATATATTTTTTCTTCACCAGAGTAGTACCTCATCTTTATACAGTAACCACAGGCCAACTCAGCTGTGATTTTCTTTTAACTTTGACTAATTGTAGTTTACCTCACTTGTTGCAGAGTAACTACATAGGAGCTCTAACTAATTGTACAGACTGTTTACCATTGTATTAAATTCTTAGCATATTCTGAAATCCGAATTTTGTCCTTTAAATTTGTTAGAATGTGCAATACTCCAGAGGTAGATACTGAGTATATGTTTCACCTTTTCTTAAAGTGCATGATACAAAAATTAGTCAGGTTTGAGTCCATTCAGGACATTTATGGTATGACATTGAAATTTCAGAACATAAAATTTTTACTGACAGTTTTCTACTTCATCAAAAAGTCTATATTTTCAAACAAGGGAAAATATATCATACTAGCTAAAAGCACATTTGATAAGTCAGAATTAGTCAGTTACACTTTAAAAACAGGGTGTGGAAGGAAGCTCTAACACTTAATAGGTGAACAATGTTTGACAAATAGCATCTCTGTGTCACTCAGTTTTCTTATCTATAACTTGGAAATAAAAATACCAATAACATTTAAATTATGTATAAAATTTAATTATTTTTTATTTAAAAAGTGTTTTTGGATTATATAGAGTATGTGTCAGATTCTGTTTTATGTCTTGGAAATGCTACAGCTTGGAACAATATAGTCGATAAATTCCATCACAGAGGAGTTTATATTCTAATGTGGAAAGACAGAAAACAAATACCAATAGACAAATAGATACTGTATATCACAGAGTTATTGGTGGTGTGGAGGAAAGTAAGGTGAACGACAGTCACCCTGCTCTCAGGCAATCATTCCATTGCCTAACTGGCTCATGAACCAAGCGAACATGGCAACAATGAGAGTGTTTATGCATGGGATCAGTATGTTGGATTTTCATTTACTAGGGAAGAAATGGTTTTAACTACTATTGAAAGCCAGTTGCCCTGCAGAAGAAATTAATACTTAGCCCTGATATGGCACAGTACCCTAGGAATAGAAGCTAGCACCAATGTGTAAGAGATGGTATTTGTTCTCACTAGAGTAGAAAAAATTTTTTGGACATTTGACAGAATTCTGGATGCCCTCCCCATTTTTTTTGGGGGGTGTACTGGGAATTGAACTCAGGGGTGCTCTAGTACTGAACTGTATTTCAGACCTTTTTAAAACTTTGTTTTAAGACAGAGTTTCTATAAGTTATTAAGGCTGGCCTCAAACTTGCCATTCTCCTGCCTCAGTATCCTGAATTGCTGGGATTACAGGCACTCTGCCTGGGTTGAATTCACTTTCTTGTTTTTCATGCTTCTGCCAAAATAAACTCAGACTTTCAGATTGCCACATTTATTATCTTGGTTTTGCATTACTTCTGACGAAGCAAATAATTTCCAAGTAAATGAATCTTGGCAAGGACTCTAGATTCATGGAGTTTATTGGATGCACACATTCACCATGGTCTTGAGGCAGCTGGCCTGTTAAAACAGTGCAACAAACTCTTAGATTCTTACTTATGGTTTTATCTACATTTCAAACACTTGCAGATCCAGGAAGCTGTTCTCTGGGCTGGAATATACAGTCTATATCAGCAATCTATATAGGGTTATGTTTCTCCAAAGTCAAGATTGACAAATACATGAAATAAGAGTGAAAATAAACATCACACTAGATAATCTTTTATACTTGAGGAATACATTCCAAGACCTTTAGTAGATGCCTTAAAACATATACAGTATTGAATCCTATTTATACTATTTTTATACATACATTCCTATGATGTTTAATTTACAAACTAGGCATAGTAAGAGATTAGCAACAATAACAATAAAATAGAATAATTATCACAATATAATATAATATAATTATGCAAATGTGTGTCTTCCCTTTTCTTCAAAGTATCTTATTGAGTTATATGAAGAGATGAGGTGAGGAGAATAATGTAGGTATTTATGACATAGTGTTGGTCTATACTGTGAATGTTTTTTGAACCCAAGCACTATAGATTCCCCACAGTCCAGAGTCAATTTGCTAAAATATGATAACCTAGGTTTGACTACAGTGGGGTAGTATAAACAGCTTAGATATGCTGGACAAGTGTGTAACTCACATTCTGATCAATGGAGCAGGATAGTATAAGAGTTCATCATGCTACTCAGAATGGTCGGCAACTTAAAATGTATGTATTATTTACTTCTGAAAATTCCATTTAGTGTATTTAGATCACAGCTGACTGTGGATAACTGAAATCATGGAAAGTGAAACCACAATGGGAGGGAGGCGGTATTGTAGCTCTTCTTTATTACCTCAAATAATCCATTTGGGGGAAATGCTTTCCTGCCTCTATTGCATCAGATTCTAATGGTCTAGAAATCTACAAATCAAAAGGGAAAAATACTTATGTCAGTGATGAAATAATGATTCTATTAATTGAAAATTGAAATTGCAAGCTGATCACTTTGAGGTCCTTTTGTTAATCAATCAAAAAAGGAAAAAAAGGATTTCTGTCCTTACTGAAAAACTGTTTTAATCAACTTTTTCATCTCTATGAACAAAAGATCTATAAAGAATAATTAGAGGA
Source organism: Marmota marmota marmota (assembly GCF_001458135.2). NCBI lineage: Eukaryota > Metazoa > Chordata > Mammalia > Rodentia > Sciuridae > Marmota > Marmota marmota. Next base: position 12,249,806 of record NW_025999925.1, read on the forward strand.
GGAAAAGTTTATTTAGAGATCACTTGGATTTAGAATTGTCAGTCCATAGATGGCTAACTCAATTGTTCTGAGCCTGAGGTGAGGCAGAATATCATGGTGGAAGGGCACAGGAGAAGAAAGATGTTCAGGATAGAGCAAACAGGGAGAAGAGTGAGCTCTGCTCACTAGGACAAAATACAAACCACAAATGCATGCTTCTGGTGACTTACTTCCTCCAGCTACACCCCACCTCCCAATGGTCACTTCCTAGTTAATCCATGTAATTAATGGTATAATGCACTAAATAGATGAAAGCTCTCATAGTCCAATCATTTTCCTCTTTTAACTTTCTTGCATAGTCTCACACATGAGCTTCAGGGAATACCTCATATCTAAACCATAACAGTAATAGATCTTGACGATCAAGGCAGTGCTGGGTTGCTACTATACAATGGAGTTCAAAATAATACGTCTGGAACTCTGGTGATTGTAGAGGATTTTCTCTCATTACTACCAAATCCTGTGGCTATAATCACTGAAAAATTGTGCCATGTTTGATGAAATACTACTTATTATTTTTATTGGGTTTACAGAGACATTTTTTAAGACTAAAAGTCAAACATGTACTATATTGACTTTGCAATGTGTGGATTTAGCTAAGCTAAACTACTTTTACTGGAATTCCTTCTCCTATATGCTTGTGATTAGAGTAGGTAATTAGAGGCATTCTTACAAAGATAGGGAGGGCAGAAATCAAGCAGCAGCTCCACTTATCTTTACATGCAGAATGAAGCATGCAGCAAGGCCACTGAGCACCTTTGAACTTTTTGTACAACTTTGTACAACTTGTACAACTTTGAACTTGTACAACTGGGACATCTTCTATGATTCCTGGTCCAGGTATGGTTTTCGTTCCTTGATGAAGAGCAGCAGCTTACTAGAAATTCCTGTGAACATTTGCACAGCCCACTCTCATGAGTGAGCTGTCACCATCGCAGACCACAATGTGAGAGTTTACTGAGTGACAGTGAATCCACAGGCTGCTCCTCTTCTGTTGGTGGTGGTTCACTGAATACCTTTGGGTCACCTGCTGTCATGATCCAGGCAACAACAGATCCATAATTTTAATCCTAATCTCTACTGTCGGAACACTCCAGTCACACACAATGATATATAACTAGGTTACAGATAGACTAGTAAGCATTAAAGGAGGTGCAGGGTTATGAGTGCTGAGCTGAGTGCACAGGCAGAGAAAGAGAGGACTTCTTATGCGGGATGCTTATCCCAGAATTGTCAGAGTCAATAAACATTGAATGGCTTCCAGTTCATTTTAATGGGCTCCAGTGTGTGCACAAATTTGGTTTATGTTATTTCTTCATTGTATCTTTTTCTTTCTTTCCCAACTGGCTCTCCTGAAGTCTTCAAATTCCAGCATCAAAAGAAAAACTAATGTCTCACAGGGACAAATAGGTCTATACGGGTGACTGAACTCTAAATGCTAAGTGTGGAAAGAATTGTCTTCATCGTTGAAAAACAGGTGAAGATTAAAGGAAAAGAAGGCAAGTTAATTAGTGTTAGCTTTCTTTGATGTACCTATTAGGAATTCACTAGCATAAACACAAGTTAAGAAATAATTATTAAAGTTAATACCAGTAAAATCATGCATGGAATGATGGAATTTTCCAAGTGATAATTCATTATTCAAGGATTTTGTATTTGTAATTTTCTTACTCATTTAAATTTGTTTGTAACTCTAAATAAATATTCACAGTGTGCTCATGGTCACTCATAAACAAGTATAAAGGAGTAAAAAAAAATGAGCCACCAGACATGCCTTCCCAGCTGAGGTTGAACAAAAGCTACACTCTATTCTCTTTGGGGGGCTCACATAGTACAAACAAGTGTCCATTTTTTGTTCAGTTTAGTGCCACTTTCTTTTTCCTTTTCTTGTGATATCATTGTTGAAAATGGTTCCCTAACATAGCACTAAAATGACACCTGGTGTTACCAAGTTCAAAGAAGAGTTTGACTTTTCTAATGAAGTAAGTACAAGTCCAGATATATTTCATTCACTCATATATTACAGTACTATTGACCAAGAGTTCAATGTCAATAGTTAACAACAAAAGAAAGTAAGGATGACATTCTCTTGTCTATGTGTAACTGTTACACAAAGTGTAAAAGGAACATCTACAATTCCTGATGAAGCTACTGAAACAATGGAAAATCAGCTAAGTTTTGTGAATTCATGAGATAATGACTAATTTTAAAAAGTGGGGTGTATAGAAATCCTAGAAGTCTCAAAGCTAAAGAATATTATAGTCATGATATCCAAGGTCAGGAATATTTTATACTCTTTTCAGCTAACTCAGGATAGCTGCACATTTCATAAAACAATGCAGCATAAAAAATCATGAACTTGCAGCTGCAGAAGGTCATAAGATCAGGAGGCTGTAAAAGAATTTCTAAAAATACTTATCAGAAAATATGTAGGACTATGACTACAGAGAGGTGTAGTTTTTTTCAGTGCTAATGAGACTGGCTTGTTTTAAAAGTACATTGGCAAATGAACCTAATGTTAATAATAATAATAATAACATAATAATAATGCAAATTGCTTGCAGAGTCCTTACTTAAAAGACTATGGAATTAATTATCACATAAAATATATTGTTATTATCTTTAAACAGACACACAAAAAACATAGTTATATATTGGGCAGTTGATGAAAAAGTTGTGACTAGAGTCTCTCAAAAACCTAATACTTTATTCACTTCAAGAGCCATGATTCTCTATATTCATTAATTCAATGTTTACATCAACTTTGTAGAAGTGAGTACACTGAATAATGACACTCATTATATAAATATTCACATTAAATTAGTCTTAGCTGAGATGGAAAATGATGTTATAAATTAAATACAAATAATAACCATTTTAGGTTGGTGAACATTGTAAATGAGTTTCTCCCCAGATTTGGTACTTTTAATATAAAATAGAAAACAAGATTTTTAGGAAATCTTGAAGTTTGTTTAAGCATGAGATTCACATTTTATTTAAATGTATCTAAACAAATATTTTTGTAAGTATTATCTTTGATATATTTGCCTCCTCACAAATGTGACTGAAAAATTGGTCTTCATTGAAGACCAGAATTTATGAGGTCATAGTTGTTTTGTATTAAGTCTCTGGATCAATAGACACAATTGAATTTTTAAATAACTGAAGTAGAGAGTAGCAGACCACAAAGAAAATGAATAAGAATTTACTGCAGTGAAGGTATTAAAATAATAATGGAATAGCTATGTTTTTTCAGACTATGTTCACATCACAAAGGCAAAATGCTACAAGATACCAAAACAGTGATGACCTAGTACTACCAATATGTGCTATACAGCATGACTAATGCACTAGAACTTTTGAAAAGTTTCATAATTGAGGAAAATCTACTTAGGAAGTAGTAATAGAATAAAAAGAAAATAAAGGAAAACAAAACAAAGTATCGTAATCTAAAAATAGATTAAATTCTGTAAGTGCATAACAAAGCAAACAGAGAAAATGAGAGACACATACAAAATCTGTCCTATATGTGGATGTGAGAGTATGTACTTTGTTCCTTGTTATATTTTGCAATGCCTACCTTTTACTGTGCAGTATAGTTATAAAGGCTGGAAAGGGGATAATGTTAAAAGAGAAATTCTAGAAAGTAGCTGTCAATTCACAGAAGTAGGTTGCTCTTTTCTGTAGAAAAATGTAATTGTGTGACAAAACCTAATGTGTACCATGACCATGGAACTGTGTGGCTTGAAATGTTTAATTACTGAAATTGGTAAAAATAAATAGTGATATAAATCTAGTCATCAAAAATATGACTGAAAAATATTACATCTACCTATATTTCTATAAAGAAAACTTACCATTACTTAGGTATTATCCATTAAAATCAAACACATCACATAAAAAGTATTTAAAATAAGAATTATGCTATTTTAAATTAAACATTGTATCAACAATATTATTTTAACTATAAAAGTGCAATAACATATTTTCTTCTTCAAAATTTAAAATGTGTATTTTGAATCATGAATTGGTTATCTCTAGTTGGCACTAAAATTATTATACTAAAAGCATTTAACCTTGGAAATTGGTTAATTAATATCATTCTTCTGGAAACTTTACACTCTGGAATGAAGAATTCATCCAATAAATCATTCATTCTGTAAAATGTTTGCTGAGATGCTGTTACATACCAAGCCAGGTACTGTAATACTACCATGTTGTGAGCACTAGTAATAAAAGAAAAAATAAGTTTCTTTTCTTCAAAGAACACACATTTTAAAATGCAAAGGTCAGAGACATGTAAACAAGTTAACACCAAATTATGGGGAGAGCAGTATGCTATATATCTGCTTGTGAAGAGATAAGTATCAGCTTGGAAACTCAGGGGACTATTCCAAAACATAATATCAAACAGAAGCATTTCAAAAGCTGAATTCCAATTTATTTATTTGCAGTAAAAATAGGTGACTGATGACTAGATGTCTATATGAGCTTCCCATTTCTTTCTGCACATAGACTCAGGAGAAGCCAAAGACTATTGAAGGAACATGGAATCAGAATACTGGAGTTAGAAGAGTCAAATGCATAAAACAAAAACAAACAAACAAACAAAACACAGCAAATCATAGGTGAGTGCATTCAGTTCTCACAACCAGTGTACTTTTGAATGGTACCATCAGACTCCTGGCATATTGATTATTACCCCTGACATATATCTTGATATTAACAATGCTGATAAGTTTAAAGCTGGTTGACAGAAAGAAATTTCTCTGGATAATATTTTGAACATTAACCACTGATATATGTCTTTGAGGTCTTCCATTTTCTATAATTTTAAAGTAGATTAACTCATGACTTTAATTATATCAAAGGGTTTGGGATATAGTCAAAATGTTATATTGTGTGCTTTAATAAGGATATGCTTTGAAGTAGAATGAACATCAAATAATGAGACCCCAAATCAAAATAATAGAATTTGTGGGGTGTGTTACTGGGCTATGTCCCTAGCCCTTTATTACTTTACTTGTTTTTTTTTTAAATATTGAGAATGAATCTTGCTAAGCTGCTGAGACTGGCCTCAAAGTTGATACTCTCCTGCCTCACTCTTCAGAGTTGCTGGGATTATACACGTGCACCACCACTTCCAGTTTAATAATTGAAACTGTCAAAAGACTTTAGTCAAGTCTCTTAATTCTTCTCTTTCAGCATTCTCATTGAAAAGTAAGAGCACAAAAGTAGATAATTGGATTTTTCCAAATGTGGCTTGATAATTCAATTCTATATTATAAATGGTTTGCAAATATCAAGAACTGCTTATTCTAGCTACTGTGAAATCTTAATTATGTTCTGGATTAAATTTTGAGTTGCTAACTCAAATGGATAGTAGCTATGTCTTATTGAGAATGAATGAAAATTTTTACATCTAGCACATGATCTTATAAGAAACATTTTAAGAGAACTAATGAGAAAAGGTGTTTTGCATTTTAAGTAAAAATGACAGCATTTTCCTTTCTGTCTAGGTAGAACATAAATCAATTATTTTTCAACATAAATATATGGTTTAGGAATCTATTATTTTATGACTTTTAGGAATCTGTGAACCACAAGTAATTTCCCTCCACATCACTTTTTTTGTATTATAACTTCTAAACTCTGATACTAAGGTTAATATGACCCTAGAGTCAACCACAAAGGACTTACACATAAAGAATGTTAAATTCTTGCTTTATTTTTCTAAGCAAAGAAAACCAAAAAAAAAAAAAAATTCTTAATTTGCTTTGTGAAAGCTTCTAGTGATTGTGCTTCCATGCCAGGCTGTAGTGATCGTGATAAACGGTGTTGATGCCTGAGGGTGATACCTAACTAAATTAGCTGGAAAGCTAAACTGTGTTCATTTTCAATTTTTAATACTCTGTTATAGTAGTGGATGTTCAACTACTATTCGATTGCTTTTGCTTACTCTGTGATTTAATTGTCTACAAGTAAGTAATGAAAATTCACAAATGTATGAAAAAAGGGAGAATTGTGCTTTTACTACAGATACTAAGAATAAGATATGCTAACAGGAGTCCAGGGAGCCTTAGGAATGTTAAAGCAATTCAGTTGAAAAGCTGCTTCTTTTTTACTATAATTGCAAAGAGAAACAACTTTTGTCTGGAGAATATAGAAACCCATACTCATGATGGAGCATTATGAAATTATAAAGCTTGGAGGTGGGAAGTATGCAAAAACACAGAGAAACATACTGATAATGATCTCATTAGCTTACCTTTCAGACTCTCTCCTCCCCCTTTTTAGCTTTTCTTTCCAGTGTGCTGCTAGGTGAATAATTAAGGTTACTTTATCATTACTGTTATTATGATACAGCATATGCTTTTATAAAAAAAAGAGGTAGTGATAATTAAGGGAAATAGATTGCCCTCTTGGGGTATGCATTTATTTATTACATCATATAAAAGACATGGAGAGAAACAAACTGGAAGTAATAAAAAGAACCAATGAAAAAGAAATCTAAGCATTTAACTTTAAGACAGAGCAAATTAGAATCTGTACATTTAAAAAAATTTTATAAAGCAGAGTCCATGCCAAGAAGGGAGGCATCATTTACAAGCATAATTTACCAAAGGTACCAAAAGTAAGAAGTAGAATTCTGAAGTTTTTGCCACCCACCAACCATTAAGCAAATTTATCCTGTGTGTGTGTGTGTGTGTGTGTGTGTGTGTGTGTGTGTATAAAATCTAGTGGATCATTAGAATGATTATTATTGTGATCTCTCTTCACCTCAAACCTGATTTTATGTGTACTGATTGCTACTCTATTTAGGAGAATTTTTTATTTTGTTTATATTCTTTGTTTTGATGTCCTAGAAGATGGATTTGGTAATAGAAAAAACTACTAAGGAGTTTGATTTTCTAAGGTTAACAAAGTTTAAATCCTAGATATATAATATTTAGTCTATATTATTAAGGGTAGTGAATTTGGCAACCCTATTTTTGTCAGTCGTTGATAAGTGTTTGAGGTCAGTTTAAAATTCACCAGCTTTTTATATTTTTATTATCTTCACACTTTTAAGTATTTATTTTCCTTTTTAAAAATTTCAATTATAAAATTTCCCAAGTGCTTTTCCCAATAAATATTATCAGACAAATTTTATATGTAATAAAACTTCAGGTCTCAATTATAGCAACACACTGTGCAATCTTGTAAGTTTCTAGAAAACAGCAAATCCATAATATTACTCTAAGGTGTTCTCTTTGAGTTTTCATTCTTATTTCTCTGAGTATCATATATAGATTTACTACCATTTGTTCTTTCATTTGGATCTTAGTGGATAGCTGGGCTACTTCTATTTTTTTGTCTATTATTAATCAAATTTTGTGAATATTCTTATGCATAAATGTGCAGTAATCTATACTGGTTATTAAGTGTAAGAATCAAGAAATAATCTATACTGTTAAGGAATTTTAAATTAATATTATGGAGAATGAAGTCATTATGATATTAACAAGGGAAATTGTGAAAATCACATTTTTCGACACTTAGTTATATAATCTATCTAGACTGTAAGGACAGGAAGTTAGCACAATAAAGTAATAATTTCATCATTCCAAGCAATTTGAGATAGGTGGATATTGATTGACATTTCCGAAAAAATCTATGTCACTGCCTGGATTCTTCAAGCTATTCTGATTGGATAACTTAACTCTATTTTTATTTCTATGTCAATAATTTCATTACCCATGAAGATGTTTCTGTTGTTCAAATGTCTTGTAATACATTATACCTGACTCAATTCTTCATTTACCAAATAGAATCTGTAACACTCAGTTTTCCATATGAATTATTGGATTTTAAATTTATTTTGTCCTTAGACATGTTAATAGAACTACCAATTCTAAGGACATTTAAATTTTAGAAGGGCTCATTATCCTTGCATGTAAGTTCAAGTATTAAGGAATATATATATATATATATATATATATATATATAAATTTGTTGTTTAGTTGTAGGTGGACACAATGCTTTTATTGTATCTATCTATCTATCTATCTATCTATCTATCTATCTATTTATTTGGTGCTGAGAATCAAATCCAGTACCACACACATGCTAGGTGAGTGCTCTACCACTGAGGCACAAACCCAGCCCATGACCTACACGATTCTTAATAATACTGTCAGGGCTGGGATGTAGCTTAGTGGTAGAGCTCCTGCCTGGTAGGCATTAGACCCTGGGATCAAACTCCAGCACCACAAAAAATTTTTTTAAAAGTAAATGAATCATATTGTCATATTTAATAATCCTATATCTCAAGGTTTCCACTGATTTTTATGTTGATGACAATTTACTTATGTTTACAAAACATCTTTTTTTAAAAAAAGTGAAATAAATGACCTTTTAATATTTAATATAAAATACTTTAGAGAATAAAATTTGAAAAGCATTTAATTTGGAAATAAAGTAGATCAAATTCTTGGCAAATATTAATATAAATAAGTGTATGTCATTTACTACAAACATTTCAATATTTAAAATTTTACTCTTCTAATCATGATATATTTTCTATTCAGATTGCAGCAAAATGCTTAATCTGAATTCACAGACTTCTAGATTACTTTTTTAGACTACTTTTTAGAATAATTATTTAATTCACATTTAACTGATTCACGAAAACAAAATTTATATAAATTAATGTGCTGTTTTGATATGTATGTACATTGCATAATGTCTAAATTAGAATAAATATATTGATCACCTCAAACATTTATATATTTATGGAGAAAATACTGAAAATTCTTTCTTTTAGCTTTTTGATATATACAGCAGTTTACTATTTCATATAATTCACCCTACTCTGTGATAGATAACTGCAATTTTGTACCCTTACTAAACTTATTACTATCCTTCTCTCTCTTAACTCCACCATCTTATAATAACCACCATTCTACTCTCAACTCAACATCTATGAGATAAACATCATTAGATTCTGCATCTCGATGAGATTATCCAATGCTTGTTTTCTATGCCTGGCTTATTTCACATAATATAATGATTTTCAGTTCCATTTGTATTGTCATAGATGGTGGAATTTCATTATATTTTTTATGGGTGGATGGTATTTCACTGTTAATATTCATCACATTTTCTTTATTCATTCCTCAGTTGATGGATACCAATGTTGCTTCCATTACTAGGTTGCAATGAACATGGGTGTGGAGATTCCTCTTTGACATACCCATTTCATTTCCTTTCATATATATGCAGTAAGGGATTATTGGATTCCATGGTGTTTGTATTTTTAATTTTTCATGGAATCTCCATCCTGCCTTCCCTAATTTGTCATAGGAATTTATAATCTTGTCAATGGTATGCAAGGTTTTCCTTTCTCCGCATCCTTGCCAGCATTTGTTAGCTTTGGTCTTTTTGATTATAGTGATTCTTATGGAAGTCAAGTGATATCACATTGTGCTTTTGATTGCATTTCCTTGATGATTCGTGATGATGATTTTTTCATATCTCAGTTGTTTATTTCTATATATTCTTTTGAAAACATGTTTATTTAGATATTTTTTTCCTTTTTGAGATCATCCTTTTTTGTTTATTTGCTATTGAATTTGGAGTTACTTATATAGTTTAATATCACTGTCTTGTCAAATGTATAATTTAAAGTTTAAAAAATATTTTTCTTCCACTCTGTAGGTAGTCTCTTCTGTTGATTTGTCCTTTACTGTCCAGAATCTTCTTAGTTTGATGTAATTCCATTTGTCTTTTTAAAATTTTGTTTCATTGGCTTCTAGGTTGTCCAAAACTTCTTGCCCATCCAAATGTTATGAACTATTTTTAAAAAATATTTTCTTGTAGTAGTTTTGTAGTTTTAGAACTTATTCCATGTCCAGTTGAATTCTGTAACTGGCAAGAGATGCTATGTGTATATTTGATTTTCCCAGAAGCATTTATTGGAAAGCATGCCTTTTCTCCACTCTTTCCCTAGCATATTTGTTAAAATTCAGTTGGTTACAGATGCATGGGTTTACTTTCAGTCTCTCTGTTCTGCTCCATGGTTTGTGTTTGTACTTATGCCAACAACATGGTGATTTGAAATGGCTGCATCTTTGTAGTGTCTTTTGAAATCTGGTAGTATAATGCTTCCTGCCTTGGTTTTTGTTGTTGTTCAAGGTGGGTTTTGCTATTTGAGTATGTTTTTTTTTGTTGTTGTTGTTTCCATATACTTTTTAATTTTTTTCCAATTTTTCAAGAATGTCCTTGGTATTTTGATAGAAATTGCAATGAATCTGCTGATTGTGGAATGGATATTTAAAAATATTGATTCTTCCAATCCATGAACACAGGATACTAAATTTTGTGTGTGTGTTCCCTTAAATTTCTTTCATCAGTGTTTGATCATTTTTATTATGGAAATCTTTACTCTTTGCTTAAATGTATTACTAAGTAATATGTTATATATTGTACCTATTGTTCATGGGATTGCATCTTTTTTTTTCTTTTTCTTTTCTCTCTTTGATATTGGGAATTGAACCCAGAGGTGCTCTGCCACTGAGCTACATTCCCATCCTTTTTTTTTTTTTTTTTTTGACATAGCATCTTGCTAAATTGCTTATGACATCTCTAAGTTGCTGAGGTTGGCCTCCAATTTGTGACCCTCCTACTTTAGTCTCTCAAATTCCAGAGAGTACAGGCTTGTGCCATTATGCGCAGTGAAATTGCTTCTTAATTGAAATTTAGATAATATATTAATGGAGTATAGCATTTCCACTTAATTTTATGTGCTGACTGTTTTTATTCCTGAAAACTTTTTTGAATATATATATATTAATTTTTAGTTTTATTTTTACAGAGTCTCTGGAGCTTTTCATACATAATTTTATATCATCAATGAATAATTTTGCTTACTCTTTTCCAAAATGGGTGCTTTTTCTCTTTCTCTTGCCTGAGAGCTGTAGCTAGGGCAGTTAGTCTTATGTTCATTAAAAGTAATAAAAAGAGTGTCTTTGTCTTGTTCCACATTGTAGAGAGAAATCTTTCAGTTTTCTCCAATCATGTTCTGTTATTATATTAGCTGTTGGTTTATTAAATACAACCTTTATTATTTTGAGGCAGGGTTTTCTGACACCTAATTCAGCACTTTTATTGTGACACGATGTTGAATTTTATCAAGTTTCTTTTTTACCTCAGATGAAATGATCATATTTTTTTGTCCTTTGTTCTGTTTACACAGTGTTTTACATTTATTGATTTGCAAATGTTGAACCAGTTTCCATGCTTGGGACAAAAAAATTGTGGTGAATGATTTTTTTTCATTTATATTGGCAAATTAGAGTTGTACATAATAGCAGTATTTGTTATCAGATATTAATACATACACACAATATAAAAAATAATTTAGCCAATATCCCTCAATAAGGCTTGATGCCCCTCCCCTAATTTTATCCTCTGATCTGATTCCTTCTCTCAGGTCCCACTCCTTTATTGCAATCATTTCCCACTTTACTTTCCCTTTTTCCTCTCTAGCTTCCATACATTAGGGAAAAAAAAATATTAGGCTTTACTTTCTTACTTTGGCCTTTTTTGCTTAACACAATGGGCTTGATTCCAAGCATTTTCCTGCAAATGACAAAATTTCACTTTTCGTTATGACTGAATAAAACTCCATTTTCTTTGTTCTTCTGGAGATGGTCACTTGGACTGGTTCATAGTTTGGCTATTGTCAACTGTGCTGTTATAAACATGTGTGTGCATGAATCATGACTTTAATTCTTTAGGAAAAATACCAAAGAATGGTAGAGTTGGGTCATATTGTTGTTCCATGCCTAGTCTTTTGAGGAAACTGTATACTGTTTCCATAGTGGCCCTACTAATTTACAATCCTAACAATATTTTAAAAGTGTTCTTTTGTCTCCACATCCTCTCCATCATTTATTATTGTTGGTTGAACTCTTTTTGTTTTTTATTGTGTTGTTGGATGCAGTTTGGTTTTGTTTTGGGGTTTTTTTGTTTGTTTGTTTGTTTTGTTTTGTTTGGATACTGGGGCACTCAACCACTAAGCCAGCCCTCTTGTTTTGTTATTAAGAGACAGAGTCTCACTGAAGTGCTTAGTGCCTCACTTTTTGCTGAGGCTGGTTTTGAACTTAGGATCCTCCTGCCTCAGCCTCCTGGAATGCTAGGAATACAGGGTGCATCATAGTGCCTAATATAGTAGGCAAGTATTTTGTCAAGAATGTTTTACATCTAAAATGATCATGAACATTGCAGTTTCCTTGTCCAGTTTTGAAATGAGGGTAGTGCTGCTCTCATAGAATGCTTTTGGAAGATTTCCATCCTCTTCAGTGTCTTGGAATAAGTTATGAAGAATTGTTACTAGTTCTTTAAATGTTTGGTAGAATTCAGCAGTGAGGCCATTTGGTCCTAGGCTTTTCTTTGTTGGGAGATTAAATATTTTTACTATTTAATTGGTCTATTCATGTTTTCTATTTCTTCATAGTTAAATCTTGGTAAGTATATTTGTCAACTTATTTTATGTTATTAAATTTGTTGACATGTAATTGTTTATAATAATTTCTAGTGTGTTTTTGCATTTCTTGGGTGTCATTTATAATGTTTCTGTTTTTAAAATTAGTTAGGTCCTTGCTTTCTTTACTTACATATTCAAGCTAATGGTTTGTCTGTTTTATCTTTTAAAAGATCCAGGTCTTTGTTTTCTTCATGTTTTATATTGCTTTTTTTTGGGTGGGGGATATCAATTTTATTCATTTCTGCTCTGATATTTATTATTTCTTTCCTTCTATCAATGAGTTTACTTTGAATTCAGTTACTCTTTGCATTTTTAGTCCCTTGACATGCAGTGGTAGGTTGTTTAAGATCTCTCTGTTGAAAATTTAGTTGTGGGTATTGATTGTTAATAAACTTATTCTTAGTCCTGGTTTTGCTTTCTCATAGGTTTTGATAGTTGTATCTCCATTTTCATTGGTTTCAAGAAAAAAAAAATTAGTTTTATTCTTGATTTCTTCCTGGATACTGTGCTTGTTTAAGAGTAATTTTGTTTAATTACATGTACTTTCATAGTTTTTCAAATTGTTTTTTATATTGACTTCAATTTTATTGCATTGGGATCATAAATGATTCTCGATATGATTTGAATTTTTAAACATTTCTTTCAATTTGTTTTGTGCTCTATCATTTGATTTATCCTGGAAAATGTTCCATAAGCTTATGAGAAGAATGTGTATTCTGTAACTGTTCAATGAAGTGTTTTGAATATATCAATTAGATTCATTTGTGCTAGGGAACAATTTAATTCTTACATTCCTTTGTTGATTTTCTGGGTGATGAGATCTCTTTGATGAAAGTAAAGTCCCCTATGAATATTAAAGAATATATTTTTTACAAACATTCAGACTCATCAATTACCATGCTAAAAATAAAAATATACTATGCTGGTATCTGTATTTTCAACTTAATTATTTTGAATTCCTCTAGATGAGTATATTCTATTTATTAAATTATACTATATATCCATAGTATGGTGTGATATAAAGATGAAATGGAATCACATCTAAGAAGAGGTTTGCACACAAATTAGTGCATAGTAGGTGATTTATAAAATCATGCTGTTATTATGCAAAATGATATTTTTGAGGTCTTTAAGGACTAATTATTGTTTATTTCCTGAATTACGTCATTTTAAATTTTGCCATCCAATACTACAGATCAAATTATCTTAAAGAACTCTTATAAGATGCACAATCCTTTTGGGAAAACAGGTTTCAAAAAGCTTCATTTTATTTCCATGGGGTTGGCTGATTTTCCTTTTGGAGTTTTTGTTCTCCTCAGGACAGGCAGAATTGAGCTGAAATCAGTCCACGTAGTGGAAAGGAGTCCAAGCTAAGTGCTAATGCTCCATTAAAAACATTTAACTTCTGATCATTTACATCAGATGAAATATGCCTGAGGATGCTGGAAACTGGTAATAGCTTTCATGGATATGATCACCAATTATATGTCAGGTAATGAATATGATAAAGGTTTTTAAATTAATAAACACCTATGCTTCAGGGCTCAAATGAGGCAAACTGCAAATGAGGAACTATGAAGACTTTTTTTACTTCATTATAATTTAAAAATGAATATTATAATTTTCATTCAGCCCTACTGTTACCACAAAGACATCATGACATATGTTTTTATTTGAGCAGTTAAAAGTATAAATGAAAATAACCATTTCACCAAGAAAGTATTTTTAGAAAGTAACAGCAATGATGTAAAATATGTGTAGAAAACTATTCAAATTTCTTACTCAAAGTGAATGGAGTTTAAGCATAATGAATAATAAATTACAAATGTGAAGTATAGTAATAGTGACTAAGAATTGTGATCTTAATTTTAAATGTGAATTATCCAAATGTATAAGTATAAAGTAGGGAATAGTTGCTATTGTTTTTAGATTTTTATCATTTTAATTTAAAAAGCTTAAGTAGTAATGCACAAAATGATGCCAAACAAGAAATTATGCAAAAAAGTAGTAATAATGATTATTTATGTCTATGTTTTGTGTATGTTTGTGAGCATTTCAAAACTGGCATAAACATTACACAGCTATTTATCTTTGGGAAAGTTTTTCTTAGGAAATCATTGCATAGGTCAAAGTGTGTCACAAAGATTTTGGTGAGCATGAAACAAAGACTAGATGTGTATGGACATCTGCATTTATTTATTTTTTCTTCTTCTGGATATTAGCCTCAAGACTTCTCAGTAAAATATAGTTAATAAATATGCTATATTTTACAGAAAAGACATTTCCAGTTACTTTTAAATTGGTTATTTGAGGATAACATGATGGAAAAGTAAATTAAAATACAAGTTGTCAAAATTTTTCTTTAATTCTTGGTAAATTGTTCCCCATGTTTAGTAAAAGCAACCTCATATTGTGTGGAACATGAGTTCACTCTGCATGTAGCCAGATATTTTCAGATTTGAATCTTACACACTTTATTTCCTAAATATTCTTTTATGAAATAAATGGATTTAATTGATATTTTTTCCTTCAACCTAATGGAAATATGTTCCACATAATGTTATTTTAGTAAACATTATAAGGAAGCTATATGAATATTTTCAGTTTTTATTGGTTCTTTTTAGTTTCACATGACAGAAAATTCAATTGGGAATAATTGGAATATATCTTATTCTAATTTAGTCTCTAGTACCTCCCTTTCCGTTCTCCTCCCCCATACCTGCTCCCTTTACTCTTCTCTAGTGATCTTTCTTCCATTCACCTATAGTTATTTTTTCATTAATCTGTTGTGGATGTACATGATGGTGAGATTAACCATGGTACATTCATATACTTACATAAGAAAGTTATGTCAGATCCATTCCAGTCTCGCCATCCCATTTTTCCTCCCATCTCCTCATGCCCCTTTGTCTATTCCTTTTTATTCCTTCCCCCCCTTATTGTGGATTAGCTTCCCCATATTAGTGAAATACATCTTAGAGAATAGAGTTTGTCATGTGGGTTAAAATGAACAAGTATTAGAAACTAAGTGATAAGGGTACATATGGTAAGGAACTTCTGGTAAACATAGTGACTTATATCCCTAGAAAAATGCATTCATACTTCAATGGTGGATGAAACTTTCATATAATCATTTATACTTCAAAGATTTTGTTTATATTAGAGATACTGTTTCTCCTGCTGGGGCTTATAGCTCTTTCTATGCGAAACCCTAAATTTGTGGTTTGGGGATTCTTCTTCTATGGTGCAGATCCCATTATTCACAGAGCTATAATAGATGACTGCCATTATCTCACCTCAAAATAATGAACATTGTGTATGGGAAACTGATACAGTTATCACTCTAAGTGGTAATAATTTTAAGGCTCTAATTCAGAAAACTTGTATTTACTTTGTGACAGAATACGTAAAAATATGCATAAAACTACTTAAGGATTAAATGAGATAGTATATAAAAAGTGCTTAACATTATGTGTTATCATAATAAATTCTAAAATTTGTTAGCTATTCTTGTTTTAGGCTAGTTATTAAATTCTACTGTATTCTAAGAGCCTGAATGAATTTTCAACATACAAGCTAAATATGGTGTCTTTCCCCAATACATTTTATATTATGTTTATGTATGAATATGAAATAATGAATATTAACAGTATGTATAACTCTAATGCACATAAAATATGAAAAAAATATTGTAACAGCTCTTATGAATTTAATATTTTAATATGCTTTCTAATTCAATTTATAAACCAGGAAATAACCTTGTTGGCATTTTGCATTTCAATAGATTAAAAATAAACATTTAAAATATGGAAGTTAAGTTGGAGAACTTTGTTAAATAAAATATATTCTGAGATAAAATTTCTATTGCCTTAACTATCTTGGATTGATTGTGATATATCAAAGTATGACAAAATGGGCTTTTTAATTGAAGCTAGAAAATTTTTTAAAAAAATAGAATTGCTAAAAATTATAAAAAATTGAAATTTCTGGTGAGTTTATTATCAGTGTTCTTTAAATCCTAATTCTGCTGAATGATTAATCAAACTGAATTTTAGACTGAGTCCTTAATTAAAACAAGAACTAGTTACAGAACCTATTTTTTTCTCCAACTTTTAATCAGTTAAAACAGAATAAATATAGCTTTTTAAATCTTTGTATATGATTATTGCAGAAGATAGTTCATCTATGTATCTATTTTATTGTTCTTTTATTTTATCTTAGCATAATTTTATATATATTATTGAGAATTTCAACTGAAATATAATTTATATTACAAATCATGTAATTTTTATTCTTATGAGAAGGTAGACTCCATTGACATGTGTTCTAGAGCCAGTTCATATTAACTCATGAGAGCCAACTGAGTTAATTTCTTTGCAAATCTATGTTCAATTATACCATGTTGGCAAAATGGTTGGTGACTTGAAATAACCCATCATGAGAATTTGTACTATAGATATCTGCAAAACATACAAATAAGAGCTTCTCCCCATTTTCTTTTTGGAGGAGATAGTTGTGAAAACATTTATGATTCCTCTACTTACTCCATTTCTCTTGTGAAGAGAGTCAGGTGTAATCTGTCTTCATCTCAAAAGAGACTTGGTTGACATCAGTATTCATGGTAGCTGTTGTGGCAAGATTCATTCCACTTCTAGTCTGTCCCAGGTCCTACTACACAGGATAAATATTTTTCTCGACACTATGAAATGGAGAAACTATGTGCCTTAGTAGGAGATTACTTGATAATTGCTTGGTTTCCTTTGTTTTTTTTTAAATATAATTCACAAATTTGGCAAATGATTCATAGGGAAGACTGGTGAAGAAATGCACTTACTTTCTTTTTTAAAATTTATATATGATAACAGAATGCATTAAAATTTTTATTACATGTATAGAACACAATTTTTTATATCTCTGGTTGTATACAAAGTATATTAACACCAATTTATGTCTTCATATATGTACTTTGAATAATAATTACCATCACATTCCACCATCATTTCTAACCCCATGCCCCCTCACTCCCCCTCCAACCCCTCTGCCCTATCTAGAGTTTGTCTACTTGTACCATGCTCCCTCTCTCTAACCCCCTATGAATCAGCCTCCTTATATCAGAAAAAAAAAAACATTCAGCATTTGTTTTGGGGGGATTGGCTAACTTCACTTACCATTATTTTCTCTAAGTCCATCTATTTACCGGCAAATGCCATGGGATTATTGTCTTTTGTTGCTGAGTAATATTCCATTGTGCATATATACCACATTTGTTTTATCCATTCATCTACTGAAGGGCATCTAGGTTGGTTCCACAGTTTAGCTATTGTGAATTGTGCTGCTATAAACACTGATGTGGCTGTGTCCCTGAAGTATGCTGTTTTTAAGTCCTTTGGGTATAGACTGAGGAGAGGGATATCTGGGTCAAATTGTGGTTTCATTTCCAGTTTTCTAAGAAATCCCATACTGCATTCCATATTGACTGCACCATTTTGCACTTCCCACCAGAAGTGTATGAGTGTACCTTTTTCCTCACATCCTCACCAACACTTATTGTTGTTTTTCTTCATAATAGCTTCCATTCTGACTAGAGTGAGATGAAATTGTAGAGTGGTTTTGAATTGCATTTCTCTAATTGCTAGTGACGATGAACATTTTTTCATATATTTGTTGATAGATTGTCCATCATCTTCTGAGAAGTGTCTGTTCAAGAGCGTGGCCCATTTATTGATTGGGTTATTTGGGGTTTTTTTGGTGCTTAGCTTTTTGAGTTCTTTATATACCCTAGATATTAGTGCTCTATCTGATGTGTGAGGGATAAAGATATGAGAGCCCAAGATGTAGGCTCTCTATTCACCTCATAGATTGTTTCTTTTGCTGAGAAGAAGCTTTTTAGTTTGAGTCCATCCCATTTATTGATTCTTGATTTTCATTTTTGTGCCAAAGGAGTCTTTTTAAGGAAGTTGAGTCCTAATCCCACATGATGGAGATTAGGGCCTACTTTTTCTTCTATTAGACACAGGGTCTCTGGTTTTATTCCTATTTTTTTATCCATTTTGAGTTAAGTTTTGTGCATGGTGAGAGATAGGGATTTAATATTATTTTGTTGCATATGGATTTCCAGTTTTCCCAGCACTATTTGTTGAAGACGCTATCTTTTCTCCAATGCATGTTTTTGGCAACTTTGTCCAACAAATAAGATAATTGTAACTTTGTGGATTAGTCTCTATGACCTCTATTCTGTACCATTGGTCTACCAGTCTGTTTTGGTGCCAATACCATGCTGTTTTTGTTTCTGTTGCTCTGTAGTATAGTTTAAGGACTGGAATAGTGATACCACCTGCTTCTCTCTTCCTGCTACGGATTGCTTTAGCTATTCTGGTTTTCTTATTTTTCCAGATGAATTTCATGACTGCCTTTTCTATTTCTATGAGGAATCTCATTGGGATTTTGATCACAATTGCATTAAATCTGTATAGTGCTTTTTAAATTATGGTCATTTTGATAATATTAATTCTGCCTATCCAAGAGTAAGGTACATCTTTCCATCTTCTGAGGTCTTCTTTGATTTATTTCTTTAGGGTTCTGTAATTTTCATTGTATAGACAGATCTTTCACCTGTTTTGTTAAGTTGATTTCCAAGTTTTTTTTTTTTTTTTGGTGGGGGGTGGGCTATTGAGAATGGAGTAGTTTTCCTCATGTCCCTTTCTGAATATTTGTCACTGATACACAGAAATGTCTTTGATTTATGTGTGTTGATTTTATATCCTGCTACTTTGCTGAATTCATATACTAGTTCTAGAAGTATTCTGGTGGATCTTTCAGGGTCTTCTATGTATAGAATCATATCATCAGCAAATAGTGCCAATTTGAGTTCTTCTTTTCCAATGTGTATCACTTTAATTTCTTTTGCCTGTCTAAATGCTCTGGCAAGTGTTTCAAGAACTATATTAAATAGAAGTGTTGAGAGGGCATCCCTGTCTTTTTCCAGTTTTTAGAGGGAATGCCTTCAATTTTTCTCCATTTGGAATGATGTTGCCCTGGGACTTAGCATAGATAGTGTTTATGATGTTGAGATAATTTCCTGTTATCCCTAGTTTTTCTAGTGTTTTGAACATAAAGGGGTGCTGTATTTTGCAAAATTCTTTTTTGCATCTATTGAGATGATCATATGATTCTTTTCTTTAATTCTATTGATGGGATGAATTAAATTTATTCATTTCCATATGTTGAACCTGCCTTGCATCCCTTGGATGAATCCCACTTTATCATCCTGCATGATCTTTTTGATATGTTTTTGTATTCTATTTGCCAGAATTTTATTGGGAATTTCTTCATCTATGTTGATTAGAGATATTGTTCTGAAGTTTTCTTTTTTTGATGTGTCTTTGCCTGGTTTTAGAATCAGGGTGATATTGGCCTCATAGAATGAGTTTGGAAGCTCTCTCTCTCTTTTTCTATTTCCTGAAATAAATTGAAGAGTATTCATATTAGTTTTTCTTACAAGTCTTGTAGAACTCAGTTGTGTATCCATCTGGTCCTGGGATTTTCTTTGTAGTTTTGATAGCATCTTCTACTTCTTCACTTGAAATTGATCTGTTTAAATTGTGTGTATCATCCTGATTCAATTTAGGCAAATTATATGACTTTTGAAATTTGTCGATGCCTTTGATATTTTCCATTTTATTGGAGTACAAGTTTTCAAAATAATTTCTAATTATCTTCTGTATTTCTATAGTGTCTGTTGTGATATTTCCTTTTTCATAATTTATTTTAGTAATTTGAGTTTTCTCTCTCTCCCGTATCCCAATAACTCTTAGTTTTGATCTTTTGATGCTGTCCCATAATTCTGGATGTTCTGTTCATGGTGTCTTTCTATCTTCACTTTGTGATCAACTTTGTTTTCCAGATTGTATACTTTGACTTCATTATCTGATGTTCTTCCTTCCAAGTGATGTAGTCTGCTGGTTATGCTGTCTATTGAGTTTTTTTTTTTTTTTTTTTAATTTGACTTATTGTATCCTTCATTTCAAGGATTTATGACTGGTTTTTCTTCAGAGTCTCTATTTCTTTCTTGAAGTAATCTTTTGCTACCTGTATTTGCTCTCTTATCTGATTTTGGAGTGATCAGTTTTTGCCAGTATTTGCTCATTTAGGTAATTCTTTAATTCACAGATCATTTTAATTATGAACTTTCTTAACTCCTTCTCTGACATTTCATCAACTTCGCTGTCCATGGGTTCTGTCATTATAGTATCCTGCTTTGTTTGGGCACTTTCCTCCCTTGATTTTCATGTTGTCTGTGTGTCTTCCTTTCTTGGAGTGTGGACTTGAGATATTACAGTTTCTTCCCTATATTCTTATAGTACCTGTGCCAATGTCTGTACCTCACCTTGATGTTGGGCTTCCAGACCCTACTGATGTCCCTCATTGTGTGCTACTGCATCTAAAAGTGGTGGTGGCAATAGCCAAGGTAACTCAAGATAATAGTTGAGGTGCCTCAAGATGGGAGCAATGTCTTATAGATATGGGGCTGAAAGAGTGAGCCTCACACTCCCTCTGGGATGCCTGCTCTGAGATGTGCACTTCCTTCTAGTCCTGCTTGTTGTCAAAATTTAGGGGCTACTGCATTGGAAAGCTATGGCGATGTCTGCAGTGTCCCAAGATGGATGGAAGTGGGTTAGGCTTAGGCTCCCAGTTAGGGTGGGGGTGTGAATTCGGACCTACTGTGGACCTGGGTTCTATGCAAGTTGGTGCGGATGAATCTGGGCCAGTCCTGGGCTCCCATGATAGTTTGCTGGTCAGAAGGGCTTATCCTGTGCCAGAGGCTGGGCTCCAGAAGGTGTCTACCCATGGGTGGAGGGGTGGACCTGGGCCTACTGTGAACCTGGGTCCCACATGGGCTGGTGTGGGTGGTCATCTGTGGTCTGAAGAGGTGGTCCTTTTCTGGAGGCTGGGCTTTGGTGGGTGCCTGCTGGTAGAGGGGTGGACCCGTGCCTACTATGAGCCTGGGTCCTGCACAGGCCCATGTGGGTGAATCTGGGCTGCAGGATTGACCTCCCACAGTAGTGTATCAGTTGGAAGAGGCACACTTATTTTCTTATATTTACTTCTATGTTTTGAAATTTTTAGTTTCTTCAAAATGTGTATGTTGGAACCTAATCACCAATGTGATGACATAAGGAGATGGATGGGGTTCTGTAGAGTTGACTAGATATGAAGGTATTTATGAATTGGGTTATTGCCCATATTAAAGAGGCCAAGATGGTTGCCACGTGCTCTCTATTATTTGTGGACACAGCTAGAAGGCACTTCTAGGATGAGAATCAATATTCCAACAGACACTGAATCTGAAGGCACTGTATTCATCCTTGGGCTCACAGCCTCCTGAAATGTGATAAATAAATTTCTACTGTTTATATAATATACCCACTTATGGTATTTTGCCAAAGCAGCTGTAAGGTATTAAGAAATCTTTTTTATATAATTTTATCTACATGTTAGGAATTGCAAATAGACTTTGTCCTATTTTTTGTCTCTGTAGCCCTTGAGATTATCAAACTTTGTCTTTTAGAATTTTCCCGTTGTCTTGGCTTTTGGCAAGTGTCACAAAAATTTATTGCATGTTTACCTTCCTCCAATTTTTTTCCCTCACAGATTTGCATTGGCTCCTTTTGTTCTTCTTGTATCAAACATTATCTTGAAATATAAAATACCATTTATATAGATATTTTAGTTGTTCTTCCGTTGCAATGGACTTCACCATAGACAAAAGTAAAAGTTCCCTAATGTATGATTCTAAAGGAACTATCTTTGTACTAAATATTGCATGATTAATAAGAAATAAATGGTTTTAAGTTTAAAACACAACATTTTAAATATTCTTGATGCTAAATCTAATAGTAAAACTTACTAATTTCCTCCTGTTTTTATTAATACCCACTTTAAAATTTATCATTTTCTTGAAATGTTTTCTTTACTTTCATCCCAAGGTAATATCGTTTTTATAATTTTCCTTTCCATCTTATTTTCCACTGTGCTGCTCTGGTTTATGATCATCTTAAAATCCTGCAAATATACTCCTGCTTAATAAGTGGCCCTCAGATTTCGTATCTTATCTAACTGCAGAGAGATCTTCTTCAACATAGTTTCTTGCATTCAATGTGAATTCTGCCTCTACATCTGTGTCAACTCAAATGTTCCTCTTTCTTTGGCATATGTGATAATGTGTTACACAGAAACATATTTTGACATTTATATTGATACAGCCTTGGGTATTGTCAAAATAATTGTTAAATATAAATGCCCTAACCCATCATTTTCAATCCATGACATTATTGAAAGGGCTTCACAGTTTTCTCTCTCTCTCTCTCTTCATACCCCCCTCATGAAAGTAACACATATCTCAAAAATTCAGATTTTGTACATTTATTAGCCAGGCAGGAAAGCATCTCTAAGACCAAAGTTTTTCAAGGTCACCATACTCTGTAGATTAAGTATTTGCTTAATTCAATTTATCTGTTAAACTTATCTAGCCTAATATTTATAGGGTTCTTTAATTCTAGTATGCAAAATAAGCAGGTCTCTGTTAATGTCAATTTAGTTTAAGATTTTATATTTACAGTAATTTCTCTGACAACTTTTATAATTGAGATTTGATAACCACAGTGGAAAGATATAATTTGAAAAGCTGGGAAAGTTACATCACCTGCCCTTTTGAAAATGAACAGTTGAATGTGCAGTGGTAATTTGGGACATGGAGAAAACAAGGGCAGATAAAAGTTAATCTATGTTTATAATGGTCAAATTCTGGAATATTTCTGAAATTTATAAAAATACCTTTGCAAGATTTTTTTAATACAAAACATTATCATTAAATCTTTTCATTTCATATTATACATATGCAAATTTTATATTCCTTAAACAGTTTTCCTAAAGTCTATAACAATAAACTAAATTATCTGATTCTACTTATTCCTAAATATTAGGGAGGATTATTGCAATCTCTTTGTTCATAATTTAGAAATTAATTTTGGTTCCACATGGCTAAGAACAATTGGTCCTTATTGTGAACAAAATTATTATGCTTGCTAGAAATATATGATTTTAGTAATTTCTGCTTCTATCAAATTAAGAGATATGTTCATGTCAATGCTGTGGTTTCTTTCCTGTTGTTTTTATTTCTTTGGCAATCTATAAAATGTTCTATTGTTGTCCAGTCCATCTGGTTCAAGTTTATTTTTCTGCATTACATGTCCTTTCCTTAGATCATTGAGACTGAATAGATTGCTTCTAGTTTATCAGCATACTCAAGCCCAGTTATATAAAATGCAACAAGGTATCCTTTTATCCTTTCCTTCCTGTTATAGTATATAAGCTATCCTAGTAAGACTTTTGAATATTTTAAAGTTTTGATATAGTATATCCTTATATTTTTATTTTTTTTTGTCCTAAGCTATATTTTGAACATGTTTTACAGTACTTATTTTGCCCCTTTGTAATTTATGTAACCTTTCATTTTTAGTTGACCCATGTTCCTGGAACTGGTTTCATTCTTCTTGACATATTATTTCTACACAGTTTTGCTTTTTATTTGTACCTGTACAGGTACTCTTTTAATGTTAATTGACCTATGTTGTCTTCTGACTCAAAATATATCTTCTCTGCTAATGTGGCTAAGCTACTCATTTATACCAGCCCCCAGACTGCCTCCCATAACTACTGCATGTAGTCCATTACACTTGGTAACCTTTAAATACAAATACATTTTTTAATGAAAATTAACTTATTCTTAGTTTTTTCTTAATTATAAAAACATATGAAAAGTTGAGATACTGAAGTGAATCATTGTTGCAAGTTATAAAAAAATCTCACATAATAAAAATTGGTAATAAGAGGAATAGAAACTTAAATTATTTTATCTACATATTTTTAAAATTAATTTATTTTTATTAGTGTATTATAATTATACAGAATAGTGGGATTCATTATGTCGTGTTCTTACATGCATGTAACATAATTTGATCAATCTCATTCCCAATGCCTTCTCTTTCCCTCTACTTCTCTCCCACTTTTTCTACTCCACTGATCTTCCTATTATTATTTTTTTTATTAGCTACACATGACAGTACAATGATCTTGACATTTCATACATTTGAATCAAATGGGGTATAATTTCTCATTTTTCTGATTGTACAGGTTGTAGAATCACATTGGTCATACAGTCACCTATATACATACAGCAATAATAATGTCTATTTTATTCTGCTGCCCTTTCTATCCCCCCGCCCCCTCCCCCCATCAAATCTCTCTACCCAATCTAATGTGACACACTTCTTTTTTTTTTCCTTCTCCTTATATATGCAATTGATTTTAGTTTCCAGCTTCCTAATCATGCTTATTTATGTCTTTGATTTTAAAGATTAATTTCAATAATTTATATGCTTAATTTTGCAAAATAATTTTTATTAGAAAAACAGATTTCCACTAGCAGTTTAAAAATACTTGTTCTGACCATTACCACTTTAAAATATTTTTTTCACATTGGATTTCAAAATTAGCTTTCAATTTCAGAACTTCTTCTGATGTAACTTTGTATAAAAAGAGTTAATTACTAGTTAAACCATTAAGCTCTTACCATATAATCATTATGATGAGAAGTGAACAATACATAATATTAAAATATGAAAAAACTGATTTTTTCATTATAGTATCTCTTTCTATATCAGAGGCATAGATTTGAGTAAGAAAAAATGAATGAATAATGTTATGTATTTAAAAAGAAATTAAAAAGAAAGAATCAATTGTTTAAGGTCATAAGGCAATTAAACAGAAGAGGATTGCCTCAGTCTGGCTGGGCACAAATGCCGCAGTCTGGCTGGGCACACAATCACGAGCCACCACACAGCTTGTAGATTCAAACGGCAACTCTTTATTCCCGAACTCACACCAGCACTCTACAATCACGTTCTGGGGAAATCCACGTTCTCTGCCCAAATCCACATCCACTGGGCTTCTGTCTCCCCAAAAATACTGTCTGAATCCTGTGAGAACTCAAGGGGAACTCAGGCAGCAGGATACGCCCTATTCCCAGCAGGAATAATCTTAAACCTGGAACGCCCTAAACCCGATTATCCTAAACCGGGAACACCCTAATCCGCCCTGGTCCTTGAGCAAGGTCACCTACATTCAATGTCACTGCAACATGGGGTACACTGGCAAGGAAATTGTCATACCTACTTGGCTAATGGCTCCCAGCATCTCCCCCCTTCTGATTAATTAAACAACAAGCAATGTGGCTTAAGGACCGTGCCTGGTAGGTTGTCCAATTCAACATATGGTTCTTACCCGTCATCGGAAAACTGAGCTTTAGGCGTCAGCCTCCTGTCTTAGGTTGATACCACTGCAATTGAATCATACCCGTCACTGACTACCGGTCCAGCATACAGCCATACTTGTGGATAGGTCTATGCACCAGTGGGGGGGTGAGGTTCTTTGCCTCACCTCTGTTGGCCCCCAAATTTGGCCTTGGTGCCAGTGGGGGAGTGAGGTTAATGTGGCTTAAGGACCGTGCCTGGTAGGTTGTCCAATTCAATATATGGTTCTTACCCGTCATCGGAAAACTGACCTTTAGGCGTCAGCCTCCTGTCTTAGGTTGATACCACTGCAATTGAATCATACCCGTCACTGACTACCGGTCCAGCATACAGCCAT
>NW_025999925.1:12276289-12277757 GCF_001458135.2 Marmota marmota marmota
AACAACTTCAAACCTTGAGTCAACCATTTTCCCCAGTTTGCCTGAGAAAGTTCTAGGAACAGGCAACTTGAAATAAAAACAAAATAAAACAATAACACATTGTTTTTTGAATTGGTCACCCATTTTTTCGCTCTTCCTCAGGGGCGAGCAATTTCACTTACCTCCAAGCTTTAGACGTTCCCCGTACGAGCTGCCAAATGCCACAGTCTGGCTGGGCACAAAAGCCGCAGTCTGGCTGGGCACACAATCACGAGCCACCACACAGCTTGTAGATTCAAACAGCAACTCTTTATTCCCGAACTCACACCAGCACTCTACAATCACGTTCTGGGGAAATCCACGTTCTCTGCCCAAATCCACATCCACTGGGCTTCTGTCTCCCCAAAAATACTGTCTGAATCCTGTGAGAACTCAAGGGGAACTCAGGCAGCAGGATACGCCCTATTCCCAGCAGGAATAATCTTAAACCTTAAACCTGGAACCTAAACCGGGAACGCCCTAAACCCGATTATCCTAAACCTGGAACACCCTAAACCGGGATCCGCCCTGGTCCTTGAGCAAGGTCACCTACATGCAATGTCACTGCAAAATGTCCTATTTCCACGAGTCCTTCCACTAAGCAACATGGGGTACGCTGGCAAGGAAATTGTCATACCTACTTGGCTAATGGCTCCCAGCAGAGGATTCAGGATTTTATCTATGTAGGAAACTTTAGAATATAGCATTATTAAAATCCTGTATTACATATAACATTAATGAACTGCAAGTGTAGTGTAAAAGTAATCTTCAGTATTTTCTCTTTTTATGAATATTTTTTAAAAAGAGATGTGAAATTTTATTTGTGGAAATATACCATGATCTCTTCACTTTTATTCATTTTATTTATTATCTTTATTTTGGTTGAGTGCAAAATATTGGTTAGAACACTTTTTTAGAAAGGAAGGAAGGAAGGAAGGAAGGAAGGAAGGAAGGAAAAGGAAGAGTATGGAAGAATGGAAAGTGAAAGAAAAATTTCTATATATGTGTATTAGCTTTATATATTAAACTGTATCTTTGAGATCTTGTTGCGCTTCCAGGAAAAAAAATAGGAATTATTTTGAACAAGCTTACAACATTAAAAATATGTTATATTTCCTGAATTAAAAATATTTTTGTAATATCTGTTAGGGGAAATTGACAGACTATAGTCTATATATAATAAATTGCAAATACAACATGCATATATATAATTCTGGGATGCGATTTGAATTATGTTGAGTCTGTAACTTTGTGTTCAAAAAATTGACATCTTGGGCTGGGGATGTGGCTCAAGCAGTAGCGCGCTTGCCTCGCATGCGCAGGGCGCTGGGTTCGATCCTCAGCACCACATAAAATAAAGATGTTGTGTCCACTGAAAAAAACTAAAAAATAAATATTAAAAAATTCTCTCTCTCTCTCTCTCTCTCTCTCTCTCTCTCTCTCTCTCTCT
>NW_025999925.1:12278667-12301120 GCF_001458135.2 Marmota marmota marmota
TATATATATATATATATATATATATATATATATGTATATATATATATATATATACACACACCAAGTGTAAATTTCTGTAAAGTTGCCTTATTAAGTTACTGGTGATGGTTTTCTATAAAAATTGAGATGATGAACTGATGAGATATATTCTATGAGTTATATTTTTGTCCCCTTGGAAGAGATTCATGGGTTTATGTTTGTAGCCTTAAATTAAGTCTCTCATACTTGAGCCATGCTTTTAAAGATGTTTTTCATAACTGTTTTCTTAAGCAATTATTAAGAATGGAAAATTACTCCAAATTTCTTGAAAAAATGGCGTGACTAGCATCAATAACTCTTTGTCTGTTTTGTTATTGGAGTAACAAACTACTTTGCAAAATATTGAGTCCTCCTGAGTCTCTCCTTCCCCCTCCCATCTAAATTGTCAACAATATGCCATTTCTGATATAGGACGATTGGTTTCATGCACTCAGCCATGATTACTATCTCTTATATAGTATTTCAGGTTTTTTTTTTTTTTTCCAAATTGGAAATAATGGGAATTTCTTCAAATAGTGTAATGTTTAAAGACTAAATGAAGAAATACACATTAAACCACCTACGTTGGGAATAAAAAAGAGTATAATAATTTCTTTCTTACTAATGTTAATATTATTTTGCAATTTCATTTCCTAGCTAAGGTTTGCAAGGCATACCTTTGCCTCAGATAATGAACTTTTGCAAGCATTTTGCCACCCATTGATACAGGCCATGCCACAAGTTTTCCATATCACTTCCTGAGAAGTAGGGAAACCAAAACTTTCAGAGCAGAGGAGCAATGATTTTTAATTTACTATATTCTGGCCTGTGGAAATTCATTATAATATAGATCTTAATGTTAGTTTAATAACTTGATTTAATTCTTCCTAAATTGAAATATTGGAATTAATTAAAAACTGGAAAGCATAATCAGTCATTTATTGACATTATTTTAATGAGTAGAATTATATGATTGACATAAATGAAAATACTACATTATTGAAATGTATATACAAAAATTTATATATATACACACTCCTTCAAATATCCTAAATTTGTATTTTATAAACTATTATAAAATCCTTGCTTAAGTAGGTATGAATGTTTCTGTACGTTGTTTTACTATGTTTGTATGGTTATATCATGTATATATATGCAAATACTCAGAGACATTAATATAAAATATGCTATGTAAGAAGAAAATGAGTTATATAAAGAAATGAGTCATCCTGTGTTATATACTGTAATAATCTATAAATACCCTTATGCATAAACATTTTGAACAATAAAAGTTATATTCTTGAATCATCTCAGGTCCATTAAAATTTAATGACAGCCTTTAATCAGTTGACATTCTGGGAAAAATGTTTCTGGTCTAGAAAATTTAGTTTTGGAAAATGTTAATTCTACAACATTTATTAAGACAAAAACTAAATATTAAAAACTAAATATTACTATACATATAGTGACATTCAGTAAGACAATGTGACATACCTAACAACAATAATGATTTTGATTGAAATAAAATTTTTAAAATAAGGCAAAAAATTCATGTGCTTGATAGGAATAAAAGCACATAATTTAGTGTAAGGATTATTGCCCTTAAACATATTTGATGTAATACAGATATTGCTCAAGTGTTCCAAAACTCTGAAAAAATAATGGCAAAAATATCACTCTGGTTGATTATTTTTAGATTACACTCTTAAGTAGTACTGGACACTTTAACATAGTATAGCCTCAAAATAGACAAACTGTTTTTCAGCAAGGGAGTGGACTCTCAATAGAAAGCATAATTTATGAAGGCAAAATTATAAAAAAAAGCAAACCAACAATACTCAATGGGTGGAATTAACCAACTATGGAAATAATATCTCATATGTAAACTGGTGATTAAAGGTATTTATAAATTTTCTAATTTTTGAGGTACATATGAAGTATTTATAAAGTTTGGGGAGGGAAATCTGTTAATATGGATTTGTAGTTAATGAAAGATTATATGTATCATGCTTTGTTTGAAAAGATTTTGCTAGGTAATTCTAGAATATATTTTGATAAGCATATTCTCAAGTCTCACATTCAAGTTTGTATTTTAGTTGCACAAATCAAAGTCTGATAACTCCTGCTTTATAGGCAATAATCATGAATCCAGGGTTTTTTCACATGAGGAATTACTATTTCATTCTGTGATCTCCATATTGTTTTCAAGAAGGAAGATAAATATGAAGGATATATGTTTATAACTTTTAGATTTTATCCTCAAGCACTTCATAGCTTGTCTCATAAGTTCGTGCTTATAATTCATTAAAAGTACATGTACCATGGCTGCAAACTAATTACAAATGTGACTGGACGTTGATAAGCACATAAATATTCAGTGATCACTAAAATTCACAGCAACAGATGTTGCTTATTATGCTACTATTTTTATTGTATTCTTTATTTTTTTTCATATTTATGAAGCAGTCCTCTATTAATATTTGACTTCCTGCTTTTTGGCTAAGTATTTATCATGTGTTAGTATGTTTATGTGATTGGCAGTTCTACTTATCATTAGAACAATAACGTGGCATTATATTTTATATATTTTTAAAATCAGTCTCTTGTAAGTTTGGTTAGTGTGCATTATCCCTTTGCCCCTGGTTAATTTTGTGTACACTCAGGGTTAGGGGGAAAAAGGTATTCAAATCTAAGGACTAGGGTCTGAGACTTTTAGAGTATTGGCTCTGATATCAACAGTTCTCTTTCATATGTGCCTACAAATTCGACAATAGTATTATATACTGAGAATGGTGTTACAGAAACCTCAAAGTCAATGTTTATATATTATTTATACATTCAAAACCATTTTAACTATCTAGTATTAACCATATAATTCTATCTAAAACAGCATTATTCATCTGGATACAGCCAACTGGGATTCAAACTTCATGATCCTTACAAATATGTGAATAATTGGTTTCACATGTTTCATAGAGATAAGCACATATTAAAGCACATATTTATTTCTGCAGCCTTATTAGAGTTTGCTACTAAAAAATTCCCAAATTGTCTTCTGGCCTCCTTCCCATGCTTAATATAAAGGTACATGATTTTCTATTACTGAATTTAAATTCAATAGAAAGCATATACCATATTCGTATACATATTAACATAAATGATGGTTTCAGAGTGAATGTGAAATTGTCTTCATACTATTTTGAATTTGTAACTTTTTTTCTTCTAAAGGCATTTATTAAAGTCAATACCATCCACTAAACAACTGTGATAAACATTCATATAAAAATAATAATAAAAATCCCCTGTATGGCAAATAGGTAATGGTATTTGGCCACTTCTTTTAAATACAGACAATTAAATTATATATATATATATTTTCACATTAGAGCCTTCCAGAGAACAATAACAATTTGAGAGCCAAAATATTACATGGAAGTTGATCATCATTTTAAGTGCAGCAATTTAATGAAAGAATATTTTACTGAAAAAAAAAATTCTGTAGCTAGGACATTTGTATGTGATATAAAAAATGGGTTCAGACGACTTAAAAGAAACGCTTGAAGAACAGTGTATGACAGACCAGCTCATATAATAATAATAAATATATTGATATCTTTACAAGTACTTTCTTGCTTCATCCTACATAACACTGCTATATAGTAGATGAAGAAAATTAAGACATAATAATTTGTTCACTGCAATGTATATAGTAAATGATACATACTTCTGTTTCATATCTATAATAAAATACAGTAAATGGGTGGCTTATACATTTCAGAAATATACTACAGTACTTGAGGATGGAAAGTCCAAATCAAATGTCTCGTTCTTGATTCATGGACTGTCTTCTCTCTGTGCATGGGCATGGTGGAAGGGGTTAGAAGGCTTTCTTGTGCATCTTGTATAAGGGCCCAATCTCATGCTTAAGGGTTCCACCCTTATAACCTAAGACCACATCCTGATAACATCATAGTGTAGATTAGGGCTTCAGTGTATGAATTTGGGGATCTGTGGGGAAACAAGCATTCCTTCTATAGAAATTTACTTACTACCTGCTTAATTTCTCTCTTAAGGAACTCTGATAAGCCTTTCCCTCAGCATCTCAGTGACCACTGAGCTGGTCTGTCATACATTGTTCTTCAAGCATTTGTTTTAAGTCATCTGAACCCATTTTTGTATCACATACAATAATTATATATGGAACTCAATGATTGGAATAGTTGGGAGTGGATCAAATATCAATTTTTTTGTCAAATATCAACTTTTCCTTGCCTGACATGGCAGCTCTTCCTCCACTGCTTTAAACACAATTATGTTGAAAACTAATTACACTAAGGTCGAGATAGCACTCTTGTCAATTCTTGTTCTTAAAAAACAGAAAAGAAGAAGTAAGTTTTTCTGTTGAAAATATCTCTAAAATTCTTATAGCAATTAAAAAATAGTACATACAAATTAACTACAAGGATTTTTTTAACCACAAATATTTTTTAAATAATTAATTTCACATTCAGACAATAATTAATTTCACAATCAGACAATCATGATTAGTATGGATTTGAAAGACTCTAGTACTACTGGGTATTTCTCCAAAGTAAAATGATAAGTATGTCAAAGAGATACTTGCATTCATGTGATCAGTGCAGCATTGTTTACAATAGCCAAGAAATTTAAAGGACCTCAGTGTTCATCAACTGATGAATAGATGAGGAAAATACGATATATAGTCAAAAAAGATTGCTATTCAAAATGTTTTTCAACCATAAAAATGAAGAAATTTTATCATTTGTGGTGACATGGATGGAACTGGAAATCATTATGTTAAGTGAAGTGAAGTCAGGCAAAGAAAAAAAATCTACTGCATGATCTTATTCATATGTGAAATCTCAAAAAGTTGACCTCATTGACGCTGGGAATAAAGTCATGATTATCATAGGAATGGAAAAAGGACCAGGGACCAAAAGAATGTCAATTCAGGCCTGCTGAGTTCTAGTTAGTTAGAAACAAAATGTTCTTATGTGATATTCCACAGTAGCATGACTACTACTAGGTAATGCTAAAGGGCTGTATGTTTTGAAAACCTAGAAGAAAGGACTTTTGATTCTTTTCACCATGATAAATATTTGATTAGATGTATATGTTTAAACTGATTTGTACATGATACAATTTATTGAAAAAGACCAAAGTAATCTGTTAGCATGAATAGTTTTTGTTTCAGTGTAACAGTTTAAAAATAATTTAATCAATAAAGATGGAAGACTAAGAAAATCACAATTTTCCTCTATTTTTAACAACTAATACTAAAGAATTAATTTAATTTGAGTATGATTATTTTACTTTTTTGTGTTTTGATCAATGTAAGAAAAAAATGCACACCAAGTACCTTTTTCAATTTAAAAACCCTAAAGATGTAATGTGTCATTAAAATAAACAAATAAAAGCTGTTACTTTCTAATAAGCTTCAAAACAGTGTACAAAGCAATTTTAAAACAGCTAAAAGTATATTATAGACCCAATTTGATGTAATATAAGCCTTGCCTCTTAAAAAAATCAATCTTGTAGCCTTCTTTGATATCTCTGATATCAGGAATTATTTCCTGAATATGTTATATAATGACAAATGTTAAAAGAAATATTCACTATTGATTCATAATATATTAGAGCATCATTTAAAATATTTTAGTTAAGAATTATAAAGTCTATCACCCATCCATGCACATCTGTCCTACTTTGCACTGAATCCTAAACACTGACTGGGCTCAATATGTATACGCTTTAGATGAGTAGGCATTCTAGCAGCCAAGCATCCCTAGAGAAATATTCAAGTATTAGAATAGGTGATAACACTATAAATTCATGATCACAATTTCAGATTAGTGCTAAGATTAGTATTTAACAATATCCAGAAATACCAATAAATTTTTGCTTAGTTTAACCCCTCACTCTCCATAGCACTAGTTTACACATTGTGATTCATAGACCAACAACAACATCATGAAACTTATTATAAGTGCATATTATTAGCCACGCCCACACCTACTAAACCACAAGTTCTATGTCTGTATCTGAGCAAACTTTAATTCCTCCTTGTTTGCTTTTGTTTTTATCCCTTCCTTCCATCTTAGAAAATTTACACTTTTGAATATCCTTTTTTCTTTTACATAATCAACCTTTCCCCAGCAATGGCATATTTGCTATCAGCTTTTGCACATTTTCTCTTTTCTTTTATTAAAAAAGTAATAAATTCTATCAAAACAAACTTCAGCACTTACTGTCTCCATTCTCTCATCTCTTATTCATTATTCAACCCAATAAAGTCTGTCTTCCATCCTTGACAAGCACTTCAAATCCTCTTGAAATTCACTAATAAGGCTCATGTAAATTTCCAGAGTAATTTTTTTAACATTTCTAAATGTCTTGTTAATATTTGCTGTTCTTTCCTAAAATCGTCTTGTCTTTGATTTTTAAATTTTTAGGTGACTTTGTGATGAAAATATAAAGAAAGAACTGGACATATCTGGGTCTCATTATGGAGACAGAGGTACAAACATTAACTATAGCTTTGTGAATCATTTGTGTCTCTGTGGTAATGGAGACTCCATATGTGTGATTGCCTAAGGAGAAAATACAGAATAAAATGAAAAGACTATTAACTTGAACTATAAATTTGTGATTCATCTGTGTGTTTACAGTAATTGCAGCTATGTGTATATGAGATTGCACAGAAATTACAGGATGAGATGGGAAGAATCCTAAGGAGTAAACGTGAAGTGCTCCTAAATGCAGTGGCTGAGTAGAGGAAAATAAAACTATGATTTTCTTTTCTTTATGTACTAAACCTAGTTGCTCAGTTTTGGAGCAGATATTTAAAAATTAAACCACCAAAATCTAATATGTAATATTTCCTTCCAAATCTAATACTTCTGAAGTTTTATTTCTCTTAGAGAACAGCATTCTTCATTCCTTTCCAGAGACCTAGGTGTCATCGCTTGCCCTGTGTGTCCAAATCCACTCAGGGATGATTCCTCTCTAACACTGGGGTAACTTGGAGTATTTCTTAAATCAATTCCTTTTTTCCATTTCTCCTGCTACCTCTCCCGAGGGGGTCCCCAAGGGCTTTTCATCTGCTTCCTTACAAAGGCTCTTTCTGATCACTTCTCCAGCATATAACACATTGCATGTCCTTTGAGTTCAAGTTATTCCATAATATCCTTGGGCTTAAGGCACTTTGATATCTTCATATTGCACTTCAATTCATGACCAAAATCAGCTAATGTGACGAGGCCCTACATGCTCTGGCACCTGTTTTTCTCCACAACCCTTTTTTGCAATGTCTTCCCTTCTCCTAATTTCACTCATACTTTCCTTATTTCTGCCTCATAATTTCATCATTCCATATTATCTATAAGGTCCTTTCACAGCATCATCTATGGAACATAACAATTCCTCCTCTTTTTAACTATCCCTAAATTTTCTAAGTCTCCTCTCAATATCAAAAGGACAATTAATATCATGCCAAGATATTTTTAAAAGTAACAATTTTCATGCTTCAGATGACCATGAATAAATTTTAGATTTTAAAAATTATATTAAACTTGTATCCAAGCATTTTTATTTGGGAATGAAAGAAAATTATGAAGCTAAATTGTATTTTCATTCCATCTGCTTTAAATAGTATATATAATAAGAACTTATACATATGGATTTTTATTGATACAACTATTATGCATTTATTTACACAGTTTGAAAGCACTGCTTTTCACATATGTCTATGTATAACTTTTATTTCATATGGTGATTACTATGAAAGTTTTTTTCCCACATACTATTTATCTTAATTCTTCAACATTCTATAGCATGAGAATATTTGTCAAATGATCCAGAAATCATGTGTTTAACATTTGGTGTTTTTACCTTTTTAAAAAGTTGCATACTATTTGTTTCTGGGCTAACTGAAATGATGGTTTTGAAGCAATTTGCCTTTACATATAGCTAGATAATGTTTTCACATAATGGCACAATACTCAATTAAGGACTTAAAATTACATCAGTTCAAGTCATTTATTGAACAACTATTTAAACAAATAACATATAAACAAATAAAATAAATGCCAATGAATTCTTGCAAAATAATAAAATAATAATGCCTTCATCTGCTGTGGAGACTATTATCTCCCATTTTATAGACAGTATAGAGACAGTAGGAATGAAATTTTTTATATTGTCATGTTATTTTATTTTATTTTTTTGTCTCTAAAGATCTTGAAGCAAGTGAAACGGGTAATTTCTGGAATCCATTCAACTGACTTATGTCATTTAACTACTATACCCATTGGCATGAAGAAATATTAATTTTTTAATAAGCCATAAAAACATGAAAACATGCAAAGGTATCAGCAGATCTTTTATGTCTATACCATATAGAAATACTTTTTAATTTTTAATGTATTTTTCACATAAATTAATTTGTATATTCTAACTTTTAAATATCTATTCTAACATTCACTTCAATTTACTCTTCCACATTTCATGTCTCTTAAAGGTGAGAATGCTCTTAAACGAATAGTGCTAATATTTTAATTTTCCCCACTCTGTAAAGGACACCAGAAATTACCTTAGTATGGCAATGAGGTATAAAGACACATGAGAGTCTTACTACTGAACTGAATTTCTTTATGTAATATATATATATATATATATATATATATATACTCATATAAAACAAATTTGAATCTGGATCTTCTGCTACTTGAAGCTATGTCCATCCTGACAGTTTCTGATAAAAAATGAGATCTGACTCACTGTATGTCCTGGTTCCTTCTCCCACAGGACACTGCTACTGCACTTGTGTCCAGGGTTCACCTTGGCCTCACACCCCTATGAAGCTTTGCTCAATTTCAGGTCATTGATTTTCACTTTTTATTGTGATTCAGCAGCGTATGTATAATATTTCTTTATTCCCATTCAGGATGTCATATTTCTATGCCTTTGTATTTTAAGGACATTTATTTTCATGTACGGCAAAAGGTAGTGCTCAGAGATACAGTAGACAGTCTGCAATATTTGGGAAAGTATTAATTTCTAAGAAAACAACTATTTGGAACTTATTAAATAACTGCTAATAGGAGTCGTATGTATAACTACTTCTTTAAAAAGTTTGTGTTTTATCTCCACAGACTAAATAATCTAAAAGAACGTGGCTTTTTAAACAACCCCCCCACCAAATGGGAAATATTCCTCATAAGAAATGCTTTCACAATTGCTGATTTCTTCAAAGAGGACAAGAATAGTTATTTGAGATAAGAGCTATAAAGGGACAAGTTAATGTTCCATTGAAAATTCCCAGGAGGCTGATACAGTCCATTAAAATGAGGAGTATTTGGTCACTTACAAAATTACTTTAGAGAAAAAAACCTCAGGTCTTGAAGGGTTCTTTCTGAAGAAAAGAAAATTTCAAAGATGATACAATACCATTTGAGAATGACTCAAACTTCTCTACAAAATGTGTGTTTTAATAAAATATAAATTATAAGAGATTGTTTCTATTCATATACTTATTCATTCCCTAAAAAAAGAAAAACAAACAGAAGGAAATACTTCCTACAAATGGCAAACAGTTCATGAAAGGAAAGTATAATGATAGGCTAGTAAATATTTCATTTTAAGTTCACCATTTCAAATTATTTTTACTGTGGCTTTCAATACTAATTATCATTCTTGTTAATTTGCCGCAGTCTGGCTGGGCACAATCAGGAGCCACTTGTCAAAAGAAACTAACTTTATTTTTAGAACCACACACGCCAAACAAAACAGCCTCTCAGGAAAAACCCTCAGAGCCTCAACTGCCACCACCGGCTTTCCACAAGCCTCTCTCTCTCCCTACAAGCTTCTCTCCACCTCCCACAATCCTCCTGCTCTTGAGGCCGATTGGCTGGGTCACGTGGGCGGAGCCAAAAAAGTCCCCCAATGAGCAGCTCCGTGGTCTGAAAGGGCAGGGAAACAGCCCAATGAGCATCACCGCAGAGGAGCCAATCAGCTAGATGTTGCTGGGACCGCTGTGAGCCAATCATCAGCCGGCAGCTGGAAGTTTGCTGGGGCCCCTTCGGCTGTGGCTCTCAACATTAATTTAATAAATAATAGTGAAATTTAGCTTTCTTAATTCCAATAAACTAAAATCTTGTATGCTTTTAAAGCCTTTAAGAGTTCCAATGTGTCCACCTCATTGCTTATAAAATATACACATTAAATGGATAAAACATTATTTCCCCAAACAAGTAATTATGCAAAGTTCTACCACAGTTTCCATTTTTTTAATAAAATATAGTCACTACTTTTACATCTGACTGGGAAAACACAAAATAAATAAACCCTCTATTAATAAGCAATTTTAATTACTATATGAGAATGTGAGACAACACGCATGGAGTTAGAATTGGAATTTTCACATGATAAACTCCTTAGTGACCTTTTGCTCTTCATTGTATTGACTTCATATGCAAGTTGGAATAAATTACAGAACAGTCATCTGTTATCCAGACAGTAGTTGAAAGGATTCACTGTTACTTTTAGTAGTTGTCATACAAATGTTGATACATCTTATCTATCAAGTTAGTTTTATAATATTTTTATTTTAATTTATCTTCAAAGTTCATGAATATTCTTTAAAATATTATCTTACAGCTTTTTGTTTTGCTTGGATCTATCACCCACTTTGGTTCCCCCCCTTCCTTAGATAAAACAATATGTTCCATGCTTGTTAATACAGAACAAGGCTATGGCAGAGTTTAAAGTATACATTCTTATGCACATATATGAAATTACAATGTAATGTATATGCATAATGAGCATATTTCATACTACATATATGTAGTGTGTGCATATAATATATATACCTTTTGTATAAAATGATTATACTTTACTGCTTAAAATTATATTCCCAAATACCATACATAAGTACAGAATCTATAGGTTTTACTGTTTATATATAATTGAGATCATACATGCCAGTGCTGAATATATCAAAGATAATCAGTGAATGTGAGTTTAATTTGAACCAGAGACTATTGCTAATATTTCTTTTATAACATTGAATTAAGAGATTGACTCTAGTTGTTATGTACAGCCCTGGTCTATACCAAAGAGTCTTTGGTTTATTTTTAGTGTTTATATAGAAATTTTAAGATGTAATGTTATTATAAAAATTTATAGAATCAAGTCAAATATTTAGGAAAGAATCAAGTCAAATATTTAGGTCCACTCAAAATTTAAGTACTAAATATAGACATATGAAAGTCTATAATTGAGCTACTTTTTTAACCAACATAATTTTGGTAATAAGAATGATTTGGACAAAAATCATTGATATCTTTCAGTAATCTGCAATATCTTAGTATCTACAGGCAATTTTTCTTGAGGGGGTGTACTGTATATATACCATGTTACTAGTTGGCTGCCCATCTATTTTATTTTATTAACGTCACGTTTACTCTTTGAAAACTATCCTTCCAGCCCAGGTTTCCTTCTTATGAGTAATCTTCTGCAGTAAATAATCCCATCCTCACATGAACAATGAAGTGTTGACATTTTTACTCTGCTACTTTGGGAATCTATACTGAAAACCCACTCCAAGAAATATTTCAAATGGTCATATGTAGCCTAAACATGAAAGGAAATTGAAGGTGTTCACTATAAAGGACGTTGTATGCTCCCTTTATAATGAATAAATGCCTTGTTTTATAACATATTCTGTACCTTCTAAGATGGATTATTCTGTACCTTCTAAGTATAATTTGGTTGGAATAGAGGAAATACATCAC
This sequence comes from Marmota marmota marmota, assembly GCF_001458135.2. Taxonomy (NCBI): domain Eukaryota; kingdom Metazoa; phylum Chordata; class Mammalia; order Rodentia; family Sciuridae; genus Marmota; species Marmota marmota. The sequence continues at coordinate 12,290,499 of NW_025999925.1, forward strand.
AACTCTCACTTTCCTATATGCTGAAGCCCTTGGAGTTCCTCATTCATATCATGGCAGGCAAGCTATAGCATCTCAAGCTCATTACATTCAGGCATCCACTTTGTTAGTTTCATTCAGCCAAATAAGTCATTTCCAATACATAAGAACCAAGGATTTTCAAGCAAAGGAAGCCCAGGGTCTTCAGTCATGGGAAGAGGTAAGGTTCAGAGTCATAGAAGGAACAAAGATAACTAGTTTCATCTGGGTCAACCAGATGTTTCCATTCTAAGTTTTAATTTTTCTTTATCTTTACCCTAACTTTAACATAAAAACTTGATGAGACTGAGCAGGGTGGGATAGCACATGCCTGAACTTATAGTGACTTGGGAGGCTGAGGCAGGTGGATCACAAGTTTGAGGCTGACCTTCATATTGGAGTGAGACCCTGTCTCAAAATAAAATGTAAAAATGCCTGGTAATATAGCTTCATGATATATGCTTCCTATGTTTAATATCCTATACGACAAGAAAAAGTAAGCAAGAAAGAAGTTAGGGAAGTGAGGGAAGAAAGAAGGAAGAAAATTTATGAGAATAAATTCATTGGTCTAACTGATATAATCAGTCATCAGTCAATAAAATTTCAATAAAGAAAATTTTTCTTTTTCTTTTTGATTTTTGTTTTTACATTTTTCTGATTTGGAGAGCAACATCAGAGCTATAGCTACTAGAAACAAATTACTTATTTTTATTTTGATCTAATTCATTTTTAATAGTTAATTTCAATTAACAAAGAACTGAGCAGTATGTTAAAATCAAGGGACACAACCAAATCCATTCCAAGATCTCATCTTTATGTATTAATTTCCTAATACCAATACAGCTATCACTTTGGTATCAGTCACAGTCTAGTCACGAGATAAAAACCACATAGTAAACTTGAATAGGAAAAGTAATGTATAATGAATACTTATAAATAAATAAAATATTACTTATAAAGTAAAATAGAAGTTTAAAGAATAAATAAATATCACATATAGAAAAGTCACTCAAGACATGTCTTTGAAAGAGTATTTATGGAAAGGTATATTTTTGGTCCCATACATGCCTGAAACTAAGATCTCATTGTAGTTGGTGTGCCTGTAGCCTCAGGAAGGCAGAAAAACTCACTGTGGTAGTGCAAGGAGATCAGGCTGGTAGGACATTACAGTCTGTGGTGTCCACTGTAGGCTATAAACACTCTGTAGGAAGCTTCCCAAAGGGTTCTGCTTAGCTATTAGGAAGACAGCTATAAGAATAAAAAACTTGATTAGGAAGCTGCATGTGATATTGCCACTGAAACTCACTGCAAGAGACTATCACTGTGTGGTTTTTATGCTGCCCAATCTTTGTGCAGCTGATAAGACACACCTGCTTATAAATTCTAGCTCCCTGTTACAAGCAGAACAATAAAAAGTGAAATTGAAATTGAGATGAAATAAATTTGTAACTGGCAAATAATCAGAGTCAAGAGTTTGTTCACATGTAAAATTAACTTATAATACATTCAAAATAGTTCTGATAAGTATATTCAAGAGTAAAAAAACATAATAGTGGAAAATACTGGAAATTATAAAGTGGAAAACTGTGTAAATAAATATCTCTCTATGAATCATTTATCATTTCTTTATGGTTAACACTTTCAAGATCTTTTCTAATAGCTTTTTAGAAATAGCATATCATTGATATCTATATTCTTTCTATTTTGAATAAAACACCAGCACTCATTTCAGTTGTAAAATTGTAACTTAGTACTGGGTGGCTAAACATTCTCTGACTCTCTGCCCTGTTCTTGCCAGTCTGGTAACTAAGATATAACAGATAGGGTATAACTAAGATATAACAGAGCAATCCTTGATGAAGCAGATATGATTCATGTCACATATTGAACTGAATAGAAATGTTTATGTTTATTATATGCTGCTTAACATTTTTTCATAAGTATTTTTGCACTTGTAACATATTTTTAAAAATTTCACAGAAACCAATGCACAAAATTACAACTTTCTTATATTTGATAAAGGGGCTAAAAGCATGCAATGGAGGAAGGATAGCATCTTCAACAAATGGTGCTGGGAAAATTGGAAATCCATATGCAACAAAATGAAACTGAATCCCTTTCTCTCACCATGCACAAAAGTTAACTCAAAATGGATCAAGGAGCTAGATATCAAATCAGAGACACTGCGTCTGATAGAAGAAAAAGTTGGCTACAATCTACATACTGTGGAGTCAGGCTCCAAATTCCTTAATAGGACGCCCATAGCCCAAGAGTTAATAACAAGAATAAACAAATGGGACTTACTTAAACTAAAAAGTTTTTTCTCAGCAAGAGAAACAATAAGAGAGGTAAATAGAGAGCCTACATCCTGGGAACAAATTTTTACCCCTCACACTTCAGATAGAGCNTTGTTATACAAAATTACATATAAGAGGTTATGAGGGGAAGGGGGGGGGGGAAACAAGGGAGAGAATTAAACAACAGCAGATGAGGTAGAGAGGGAAGATAAGAGGGGAGATGAGGGGGGATAGTAGGGGATAGGAAAGGCAGCAGAATACAACAGTCACTAATATGGCATTATGTAAAAATTGTGAATTTGTAACTGATGTGATTCTGCAATTTGTATTTGGGGTAAAAATGGGAGTTCATAACCCACTTGAATCAAATGTATGAAAGATGATATGTCATGAGCTTTGTAATGTTTTGAACAACCAATAAAAAAAAATTTCCAATAACTACAAAACAATATTTCCAACAAGTAAATGTACTACATTTGTCTGTTTGCCTGTCTGTTTGTGTGTATGGTAGTAATAATTGTAACTATTTCCATATTAGTAGACTTTGGGGGAAAATCTAAAATGACTATGTCAGTAAGATGCTTACAATGTTGTTACCATCTCTTCCATCTCTGCATATCCTAGTATTTCTCTCCCAGAGTAAACAAAACACTCTAACATAATTCTGATACTAGCCTCTTATATTTTAATAATATATTTTAAATAAGAGTTTCATTTGACTTTTTTCACTGTAGGTATATTAGCAGGTGCTATATATACCTTAAGAACAAATGGATAAATATTTGTTTCAATGACCAAAAATTTCCATTTCAGTGATGCATACACAAAGTACCAATTTTCATAGCAAATGTACATTCAAATATATGATGCATTAAATCATATTTTTAAAATATAACTTATTTTCTAGTCATGAATTTCAACATTTTTTCTCTTGTTGAAGTATGTTCAGAATTCAAAGAACTGATTTTGAAACACTTAATCATTTGTTGCAGACTACTTACTATATATAATTATTTCTCTAAAGCCATAACTGGCAAAGCAGAGATCTTAATTTGTATGAATGAAAGAACTATGGCCTATGGCAAATGGAGACTGTGATCACGTCAAGCTAATAATAAACTCATGAAGAAATTATTAAGGTATTTAGGACTGTATCTTATTGTAGTATAATGATACTATTCACTTAGATAATTAATTTTTATTAAAGAAAAACAATAAAGTAATATTACAAGTAGGTCAATTTTGATTTTATCTAAACTCTAATAAAACTACAAGATAGTTGAGACTGAGAATACAAAGAATTAATGCAATAAAGCACATCACATTTTTAGTTGGAAAAGAGAATTACTGATGTACAAAAATCTTTTGTAGAATTCACAGAGGGGAGAAGCAATTTGAAGCAGTACTAAAATTTACTTAGTTACTTGATGGATGCTGTTGCATCTTGGATGAGCAGAAATCTGTTCCTATGAGAATGAACTTCAGGTATCAGATCAAACTTTGGAAACTAGGTAGCAAGTTCAAAGTCAAATTCTATTTGTGCAAAGCTGACTAGAGATCAATAGGCTTGATATTCCCAGATGGTGGGATGAGTAAAAATTCAGTTTCTATGGTCAGTGAAAGGGAATACATTTTCCTTTAGTTTTTTTTTTTTAAGTTAATTTAACTGATGTGTAAGTTTTCCCCTAAGGAAGAAAGGAGTTCCAATGATTTTAAAGAAGCAACAAAAACAACAAAGAATAAATGACTTAGGTAGAAGACAAAAAGAATCTAATGAATTGCCTAAATACTTCAAATATTCTCATCATGAAATAAGTAAATGACAATTAGCCTGATAGTGTCTTTTTTCAGACAAATTATGTAATATAGTCACTGTTTTAATAAAATAATTAAATTTCAAAAAAAGTATGGAGAAAGAAGTTTGAAAAATATTTTAAATGGCCAAATTTCCCTGAAGCTATTTTCAGTTTAAAAAATAATATAATCTCTCTCTCTCTCTCTCTCTCTCTCTCTCTCTCTTTGTATTCTCTTAATGAGCCACATTCTCAGTTCTTTTTATTTTTTATTTTGACACAGGGTCTTGCTAAGTTTCTGAGGCTAGCCTTGAACTTACACTCTTCCTGCCTTAGCCTCCAGAGTATACAGGTGTGCACCACCACAATTTGGTCAATATGATCTTTATACTAAGACATTGAGCTTTCATACAAAAATATGTCAAATAATAAGTTTACATATAAGTTGCTTGCTTTAAATGTTTATTTTTCCAATAACTTGTTATTTTCATTTATTTATTCATTTAATATTATTTGAAATGAGATATGTAAGTACAAAAACTGTGATCACAGTAATGATACTATGACACAGTTATAATGGATTCTTCCAAAGACACTGATGTGCAGCACCTACGTATGGAATATAGTATTGACTTAATATTTTAATATGGCACATTATGAAAAAGTAAGTTCATAGATATTATGCAAGATCACCAATAGTAAGAATGAAAATATTGTGATACAGAACTATGGTAACTGAGATAAACTTTAAGGTTTATTATCTAAATATATACACAATATTGTTCAAATAAAATGCCTGATCCTAAATATCTTATATATATGTAGATACAATATTTGAAATTAAGACTTCTGGAAAATACTTTATGTGTCAGTTTTTCTCTTTTATCCTTATAAAATAGCACTCTCCTTACCATTATAAAGACTTTTACCAAATATATACCCATTAATTTATGGATCCTCTAATTTATTTCTCAACTGTCTCCACAAATTTATTTAGAATTTTCCACTAGTTTAAGCTCCATGGTTTTGTCATTTTGTTTACTGATAAATTCTTAATATCTAATACATCTTGAGTCAACAAGTATTTCTTGAAAAAGTAAAGTAATTAGGATAAAAGGAACAAATGAACCAATCAAAGTTACACATTTTTTCTCTCATCAAGTATTTTATAATATTTTGGATCAATGAAAATTTTTAATCTTTTTATAGCTCATAGAGAGTTTTCCACTCAAGGATTATTTTCCTATTTTTTTACTTATACCTTTCTGTTCCTTGTGGAAAGACATATTTGTCAGTTAAAACAAGAGAAGATATATTACTTTTAATTAAAAGAACACATGTTACAAGGTAACCAATAGGTAAAGGAAAGATAAGGAACCAGTGGGCTTGATAGATTACCAGGGTGTACTGAGCAGCCCCCTATTCCTCACTCACTTGCACATTTATCAAGGGCTTAGCATGTGACCTTGAACTATGGCCAAGAGGGAAGCATAGAGCCTGGTTATTTGATAGTGAGATGACATACTTAAAGACCTTGACCCTGAAAACAGCAATTTCTGAATTGTAGAAAATTTGCTATTTTCAAGAAGTTTGAAATATATAACCCAAAATAATTCTTGACAACCTTTTTTCAACCAAAACAAAGGACATAATGTCTCTGATAAATATAAATTATCTTATGTGTTTTGGGCTATAGCTGTAGCCCCAGGTCAAGTGTGAACCTATCTGCTCCCAATTTAACATTGAATAATAAGATAAAAGAGACAATGAGAAATTCAGTGTGCAATCCAAAGAAAGAGAGAATCCTGAAAACATGTTCTTGTCTCTCAGTGTGGGTGAGGGATGGGATGGCTGTGAAGTAAAAACTATGGAAGTAGTATATTAAGAAATAAAGACAACAAGGCAAGGATTATATATTTTCAAAGTAGGGTCATGATGGGTTGAGCAAACCTCATGGGTCTAAATCCTAACAAGAAGAAAAAAATCCTTGCTTTATTTAAAGCAGCACAAACCAAAGGGGATTGGTCAGGAGCTCCTTCAGGAAAATCAGGATATTTGATGTATTGCAGGTTATGTCCATTTCTGGGCAGCGATATTTGATCATAGGCCTGTGAGCTAAGGCAGAGCTCCAGCATGATCTGGGCTTTCTATAACCAGGAAATTCCACCCAGGAATTTCCTGAAAAGCAGCTCCTTAATAGCTCAAACAAACCCATAATTTATACATGACTTCCAACATTTGTCCCTTACATTTTACCCAGCAGTGTTGCTTCATTTTTTTTTTAACTGATACTAAGAGCTATTCTCACTAGGGATTGAACTCGGGGGCACTCAGACACTGAGCCACATCACCAACCCTATCTAGTATATTATTTAAAGACAGGGTTTCACTGAACTGCTTAGCCCCTCATCGTTGCTCAGGCTGGCTTTCAATTCGAGATCCTCCTGTCTCAGGGTCCCAAGCCTCTGGGATTACAGGCATGTGTCACCCACCTCCAGTAAGAACCATTTTCTTTAACACAAAGGTTCACTTGATAGTTGGAAGTTCTGGTTGGACTATCAGGTCTATAAGACTATTAGATAGCAAATGGTGATGCCTTTGCTTGTTGGGGTGTGTGTGTGTATATGTGTGTATGTGTGTGTGTGGTGTGTTTGTGCATGCTCACCGATGTCTGCCTGCCTGTCTGTATGTGTTGTGCATACAAAGCTTTGGAAAGACATTATTTGGAATAATAAAACAACAAACACGTAATGATCTTCAAATTAGGATACATGGACATTGAGGTTACACATTCTTTTTTTAATTATTATTAGTTACACATGACAGTACAATGATCTTGACATATCATACATTTGAATCAAATGGGGTATAATTTCTCATATGGAGCACAGGACTAGGTGATTTTAAATATTAACCAACCATCAATTCCTATAAATATGCCTGCATAAACTGAGTGGTCTTCATCGAGAATGTACCAGTGTTCCTCCACTCCTCCTTTTCCTCATACAATCTCTTCATTCTCTTTTCAAAACAATGGTTAACCTTTTGTCCATTCTTACTATCATAATTGTGCATTACCATGTTATTTAAAAGTTATCCAGGACAGTGAAAAAAAAAAAAAAAAGAACAATTCCAAAATTTTGGCTTGGTCTCCAAAAAGTGAAATCATACTGATGGCTGGTAATAAATATTTTAGTGTATAATGTGGTTTCCAGAATCTTTGCTTTTAACTAGTTGAAAGAGAACCTGATAGACTTTTCAGTGGCTAGGTTATTCAAAATAATTTCTTAGACAATATAACTTAATGTAAATTTTGATATATACTTTGGAAGGTGTCTAAGGATTTGAGTGACATTGCTTTCTAGAAACATTTTTCCTGTTCTCATCTGTTTTGTTGTTACAGTGAATTGTAATTATATGTGTATAACAAAAAAATAAGAATTATTTCTATCCTAAATTATGTCTTAATCAAACAATAGGTGATTTTAATCCACAAATAATTTTAAAAGAAAGAATAACTCATCCATCTAAATCAGACATTTTAAAACTTTTTTATACTTAAAGTTATAAAAATGTATAACAATTGTATCCACTATGTATTTATAATAATAATTATAATGTACTTATAATGGTTAGTAAATGTACTTGTAAGTTGTTAAGTACTTATAATAGGGTAAATCTAGGGGGAAAATGAAATTTAAATCATAGAATAAAAGAAAAATATCATTTTATGTATAATTTTGTTGTAATACATTATAGAAGGTGATTAATAAAAATGTTTGAAAACATAGACACATTAGAATATACTGCATGGGAAAAAATGTAAAAGAAATAAAATTTTAAGGAGAAAATTGATATAAAACATGTGACTACTAAAGGAGAGCTTTTTCAAGAATTTTTAAACAAATAATGCACTATTTAACATAAATGTTTGTAACATGCTATAATTTATAATTCTTACAACTATGTGAACTTAAGGTGTAATGATTTATGTTAACTTAGAAATGTGAGAAAGAGCCCAGGGCAGTGGAACACACAGTTCCACAGTAATCACAGCAGTTTGTAGAGGCTGAGGCAGAAGGACTGAGAGTTCAAAGCCAGCCTTAGTGAAGCCCTATCAACTTAACCAGAGCCTGTCTGAAAATAAAATATTAAAAAACAAAACAAAACAACAACAACAAAACTGGCTGGGGATGTCGCTCAGTTGTAAATAGTTCTCAGGTTCAATTTCTGGTACCTGCCCCATGCCCCCCAAAGAAACAAAATGTAAGGAAGTTACACTTTTATACAAAATTCCTTCAGTAGTTTGCAATATATTAAAAAAATGTTTTTTGAAAATGCCTGATAAAAAGCATTCTATGACACAGTTGTTTGCCATTTTGCATTCTTCATTTCTTTCTTGTCATAATGACACTTATGATGTTATCAAGGATCAACCATCTGGTGATACTATTAGCCTCCTTTCATGCACCTAGCTGTGATGTGAGACAAAATGGTATGAGTGGTGTGATTAATTGTTGCATTGTTACCTTGAGGGACATTCCTTGTCTTCCATGTGGATTCCTTTTTGTTTAATGAACAGAATCACAAGCAACTTTATCTGATGAGAAATGGGTCTAGTTATTTAAAATACCATCAACACACAACAAGAACAGTTTTAGAAAGTGGTAAGTAGTAGTAAGGAATAATATGTACACATGTTTTCTGTTTTATGAGTTAATTTAAAAATTAATTTAAATAACTTTAGGCCTCACTGAGCATGCATTAAATATAAGTGTTATGTAGAGTAGGAAGGAAAATTTATTATTTTAAAATGTTTCCATTTCAAACCTCATCCCTTCCAATTCAGAAATGGCTGATGTTATCTTGGATTGCAAAATGGAAACCACACGTGAAAGAGGATAGGATCATTAGCCAAAAGACACAGATAGCTCATGTCTGATTAGCAAAATGAAAGTGAAATGAACTGAAATTATTAAAATAATTATTGGTAGTTTTTCTTATTTATAACATCAACTCCTATGTTCAAAAAGTATATATGCTAGATAGCAAAATAAATAGAAAGAAAATTAATGTATTTTTCATAAGATGTAAAAAATGTCAATGCAGTTTAGTGACTAAATATTGTACTAGATTATACTAGGCAAAATGAAATCCAGTCCTAGCTTTAACATGATGTGGCTGTTTTTCTTTGACAGGTAATTTTACTTTTCTAAATAATTTTCTTAATAAAGGAAATCAGTTAGGTATTTATCTTAAGGTCTTATTAATGAAATTATGCCGATTTTTTTCTTTCTTGTAGAGAATAAAAGGGGAAAATTCAAAAAAAGCTGCTGTTTAAATTAGCCCTTGAAAGATATTTTATTTTTTTTCCATTTCTGTTCCTTTCTCATTGGAAATAGATATAGATAGATAGCAATAGCTTTAGGATATGTATTTCGTATCTGTAAAAACTATACTGTGAAGAAAGGATGCTGGCACTCTTTAAAGATTAAGACTGATTAAAAGTTTGTCATTGATTAAATTTACATTTATTTGTTGCAAACTAAAAGACTGTAGGTAAAGTACCAATGATTTTCAGTAAAAGATCTATAGATATTTAAATTATAAACCTAACAGTCAAAGCTATTTCATAAAACAAACAAATGCAGAAGGTTGTATTTAATTTTCATCTCTCTCAAACACAACTATAGTTTTGAACTTGTCTGAGATAAAGGCCACCCTCTATGACATCCACATACCACTCCAGCTGCCTGCTAGCCACCCAAGCCATCTTCCCCTAGGTCACCCAGGCTCCACCACAGGATATAGAGCTCTGTGTTTTGGACCTGTGCTGCTCCCTCCTGCTGGGCAAACACACCTGCTTCCTGCCCCCTTGCTATTACCATAACATTGCCTATCTTGAAACACTGCCCTACTTCCCCCTGGCCTTTGCAAAGTCCCTGGCATGGTTCACACTCCTGCCTTAATACCTCACTCATTCATTTCCTGAGTGAAGACCTATCCCCTCCTTCAATGGCCATAGTTTTCTTTTCTATATGCTCCATACCAAAGTGTACCACCATCTTGACATTGTGGCTTTCTGGCTGACCATCTTCTCTTTGAAGCAGTGCATTCTTAAAGGTCTTGCTCTTCTTTGTATCCCTATTATATTTCCTATTTAAAAAAAATTCATACTGAAGTTGACCTTTATTTATTTAGAAGTCACAGAGATCAATATTATATCTAGCAATTACAGATATATCATGTAACAATAGTTAATTCTTTTTTTTTTATTTGTTCATGATTTTTTTTTTAATTTTTTATTGTTGGCTGTTCAAAACATTACAAATTTCTTGATATATCATCTTTCACACTTTGATTCAAGTGGGTTATGAGCTCCCATTTTTACCCCATATACAGATTGCAGAATCACATCAGTTACACATCCATTGATTTACATATTGCCATACTAGTGTCTGTTGTGTTCTGCTGCCTTTCCTATCCTCTACTATCCCCCCTCCCCTCCCCTCCCCTC
>NW_025999925.1:12303082-12314635 GCF_001458135.2 Marmota marmota marmota
TTTTTTTTTTTTTTTTTTTTTTTTTTTTTGAGTTCCTAATATATTCTGGATATTATTATCCCCTATCAAAGGAATACTGACAAAGATTTTTTGCCATTCTGTAGATCCTTCCTTTATGTTCATAACTATGCTTTTGTTATGTAGAAGCTTTTTTAGTTGATATAATCAGACATATTGGTTCTTGGTTTGATTTATTTTTATAAACTTTTTTGCTATTTTAATTGATTTGATGTTTTTCATAATTTTGTCAAATATATGCATTTTAAATAAGTTCTTCTAATCTTATATTTGCATTTTAATTTTTTTTAATGGTGACCATTGAAGAACAAGCATTTCTACTTTGGATAACTCTGAGTTTGTTAATTTTGATCTTGTTTGTTCATACTTCTATTATGTTCTATGAAATATTGGCCTTTCCAAATATGTAAATGTTTGCCTTTATGTTTCTTTCTATGTGTTTTGGTGCTTTTAAAAATTTCTTCTTTTTATATTTACATTACAGTACATTTTGACATATTATATATACCTGAAAATATAACTTAGCCTAATTAGGATTCCATTCTTGTGGTTGTATATGATGTGAAGTCTCACTGTGGTATATTTATATATGAAGATGGGAAAGTTATGTCAGATTTACTCTGCTGTCTTTCCTATTTCTATCTGCCTCCCTTCCTCTTTTTCCCCTTTGTCTAATCCTCTGAATTCAATTCTCTCCACTCCCCCCACCACCATTGTGTGTTATCATCTACATATCAGAGAGGACATTAACCTTTGGTTTTTTGACATTGGGTTAATTCACTTATCATGATAATCTCCACATTCATCCATTTATGGGAAAATGTCATAAAGTCATTCTTTTTGATTCAATTGTATATACACACACTATATTTTCCTTATTTACTCATCTGTGGTATATTTAATTCTCTGATACATTTCATATTAACTTTTATGAATAATTACATTAATTTCTATTGTCTAAGAAAATTATTACAGTTATTTAAAATATAAAAATTTATTAAAGGTCATAAATTTAACATGGTTCTCAATGGGTGAAAACCAGGCTTTTAGCAGAGCTGCTTCTGTTTCCACAGTGTATCTCATTACCATATCAAAATCTTTTAATTTTTATCTTTGATGATATGTAAAGTTTCTCTGAGGTTAATTTTTCAAATCATGCTAAATGAAAATACTAATCCATCACTAGGTTACCAAGGTTCTATGAGAACTAGGCACTGAAATAGAATCAAGCTTGTAAATATGTTATTAGAAGACCTTCAAGAGAAAAATTAGAAGGGACTGGAGGCTAGGGCCCTGAGAGCTATGAGGGAACACAAGTCTGACACTGTGTATAGAAGATATGGCTGCACAATTGAGTAGAAGTGTCCTTGAACAAAGGGCATTCTAAAGAAAGTTGAGTTTTACTATCAGGGACTTCTCCCTATTTCATAAAGAACCATCATTGTTATCCATATTATACCTACTTCCTGGCTTGGACTAAAGAAGCATAGATTTCAGGGAACAGAAGCTCAAGCCCAAGAACAGCTATTCTCCTTATAGTTGAAGGAATTCAGGGAACATCATATGGTTGTTAAAATTCAACCTTGACTCTGTGCAGATCTACTTTTTTCTTTAAATATATATGCTTTTATGCTTTTTCACTAATAATCAATGTAAATAAATATTTATGATCTAAATGATTCACTTTGTATTGACATACCATATCTGAAACTATAATGGTAACATATTATATATTTAGTATATATATTTTGTATATATATTTGTACAATGATATCACTTACTAAAATAAATACACAGAAACAGGATGCAAGATACAACTTCTAAGTGTACATAGAAATTTAAAATTAGACATTAATATAATAGTCTTAAGAAAAAGGAATATTGAAATAGCGAATATTGGAACAAATGCACAGGTAATGATATATGATTGTGGGTTTTGCTAGGACCAGTGTTCACAGTATGCCATGGTTTAAGGAGGAGCATTAAGTTGACTTTGTGAACTAGAATTTCAAAAGAAAATGAAGGAAAATAGTGGAGACATTCATTAATTTGACCAAGTGTTTACCCCACAGTCTTATAAACAAATATGATAAATATGTAGAATTTTGAAACCCTATATGGCATTCAGCAATTTTATTTCAGTTCATTTTGTTATCCCTTATTTGTACTGTGTCTATAGATAAAATTAATTTGTCTGAGTGTTAGAGGAGACACAGAGATTAAAATGATAAAGGTGTACAACAGTAACATCAAAAATATTATGTGCATGTATTAAGAAATGAGATACTTCAAAGACACAATCCCATAAAAATCAATTATTCAAAATTTTTAACAAATTTGGTTGAATTTCATAGACAATATAATTAACTTTTAAACCATTACTTTCCAATGTATATGTGTGAACCTTCCAAGAGACAACCTCTGTAAGCAAGAACATAGTTGAAATTATTTGTTAATGAAAGTTTCCATTTGCAGAAAGCATCTGTGTTCATATTTTTTCTTGTTCTGTAGCAACCGTCATTTCTACTATTTGAATATTAATAGGCTTTCTAAAATTTTGTTCTTTAAATAAGATATATGGTGGTATTGTCAAGCAGTGGTCCAATATGAGGAATATTTGTTTTTATGCTTTTTCATTAATAATCAATGTAAATAAACATTTACAATCTAAAGGATTCACTTTAGGTTTACATAGCATGCTTTATCTGAAACTATAATGGTAGCAATTAAATATGAGTGATAGTGGATATACCTAGGCTTCACAGTTAAGAAGATATTTTAAAAGTTTATATTTCTAACAAGTTAGAAAAGTTGTAAAGATACACAGAAATCACATTGAAATTTTCTATACTCAAGAAATAAACAAAACGTTACTGAAGACCTTGAGTAACCTCCTGGTTTGAGCAAAATGACCCCTATCTATTTAAACGTGTCAATTACTCATTTCTCACACAGAATTCAACAACCCTGGACTTTGTTAAGAATATATTTCCTATAAGTTGCTAGAAGCAAGTATTGTTTGGGAAAAAAACATTTTCTGAATTATTATTCCTACTATCCTTCCAGAAATCAAGCAGTGTCTACTACCAATTGATTCAAGAACTCAAGAAACACTAAGCAAGAGCTGCCAATGTTCTCAGGCCAAAATACGCATTAAAGAAAAATATTTCCTCAACATTTCTCACACTGCTCTGGTATTCCACTCTTGCAGCATCTGTATACTTCTAAGGAATCCCCTCTCTGTCTATAGCCAGCTTTATGCTTGACACCATGCCTTTTTTTAAAGTAATATTCTCAAGATGTAGTGCTAGGAAAACCAACAGAGTATATTTTCTAGTTTTCTAAAAGTTCATGTCTCACATCCTGCTCTCCATACAGAGATTACACAATATTGTGAATACTTTAAATTTTAAAAAAAAATTAAGCTGGAGCTATAGCTCAGTGGCAGATAACTTGCCTAGCATGTGTGAGGCACTGGGTTCTAACTTTAACACCACATAAAAATGAAACAAATTTTTAAAAAGGCATGCTGTCCATTTGCAACTGCCAAAAATATTTTTTTAAAAAAATATATATTCCAGTTGATAGTGTATAGATTATATTTTGACTCTCTAATCTAACTCAGAGCTTGTAATTTAGAAGTTCCTTTAAGACTACAAACAACCAAGGCACAAATGAAGTAGGTATTATTTTAAGAGGGAAAAAAAGAAGAAGCTGGTATTATTTTAAGAGAAAAATAGAAGAGACAACTAAATAGTATATTACTATTAAAAGAAAAAAAATTTACAATGCATTGTTACTTCATATTACAAAGATTCTATTATCAGAAAGGCAAGAAAGTGCAAATGTCAGCAAGGAGAATGTTTGTGGGAATGTAAATTCGTATGTGGTTAGATAAAACAGAATGGAGGTTCCTCAAAAAATTAAAAACAGAGTCCTGAGGATGTAGCTCAGTGATAGAATGCTTTCCTAGCATGCACAAAGTCTGAGATCATTTCCTACAGTAATAAATACATAAATGAATACACAAACAATGATATAATTTAGCAAACCCATTTTGGGGTATACATTCAAGGGAAATAAAATCAGTATCCATAAAACACTTATACTCCTATATTCATTGCAGCATTATTCAATATATCCAAGATATATAAAAAATTAAGCTGTGTGTGTCAATAGTTACACAAACATATAAACACATACACACAACAATGGATTATTTTTGTTTAGGATTGTAAAGAAGGAAATACTGCTATTTGAGACACCATGAATAAACTGGAGTTTAATTGGACACATGAAATTAGCCACACAGGGAAATATAATTACCGTATGGTATCAATTCTTTGAGGGATCTTAAGAGTGAGCCAAACTTGTGGAAATAGAGAGAATGGTTTCTAAGGCCTGGGAATGAGTTAAATGGGGAGATGATAGTCAAAGTACACAAACTTTCATTTATAACATGAGAACTATGGTCAATAGTAGTGAACTTTGCTTAAAACATAGATCTTAAACATGCTCATGAGACAGCTGAGCTAGCGCTCACTCTAATGGGGTTAACAGACATACTAAAAATTTGGGAATTAAAAAGTAGCAGATCTTCAAGGCTATAAAAATCAAGATAATGAACTTAGAGGAGGGAGTTCAGTAAGTCAGCTCAGCCTTCTGAGACTATCTGGTCAGCAGAGATATCAAAAAAGCAGAGACAGACAAGACAGTTTCAATAAAATCAAACCACTGAGACAGGGCAATAGTCTGTCCTGTTCTGAAAATATTAGCGACTCTGTCCATGATAAGAGGTTAATTCCAGATTGTTAAAGGCAAACACATGAGAAGAATGGTCACTAAAGTAATCTACAGTTACCTTTACTTTATTAGCACAGTAAAAATCACATCCCAAGATAAAGAATTAATATGGTAACTAGACACGCACCACATGAAGAGACATAATGAAAAAGTGCCAGCACAATTAAAACTCCAAGTCTCGGGTACTGTCATGACATCAAGGGACAAGGTGGCTGACTGCCCATACATGCCACAAAATTTGTAAACCCTTGTTCTTTGTTTTGAGTCAACCCGAGAAATCTGTCTCACATGTGCTTCCCCCTTGTGTTCAAGGATAAGGAAAAATAGATGTGTTTCTGTGTCAATGTACTTTTATAGAATCTGCTGATAGCACAAGAACCCAGGGAGTTGGTAGTAGGCATGTAGACAAACAGGTAGCTATATGAGATGATGCACAGTTTAATTAACCTAATGGTAGAAATTATTTCAAATGTATGCATATAAAAATCATCACATTGTATACTTTAAATATATATGACTTTATTTTTTTATTGATTGATTTTCAACACAGTTAATCTGAAAACAACAAAATCTATTACTGGTAACTAAAGAATAAAACTAACAATCCTGAAAATTAAAGATTAAGCAGTTAGACCAATTCTAAGAGTAACTGCATTTATACTTGTTCACCCAAAGATGAACATAATTGAGCAGCTAATAAGTTTAATCCCTCAAGAAAAGTGAAAGAAACTTCTTAACAAGGACAAAATCGCTCTGCATAGAATTTATATGCAAAATGATTCTTTATTTCCAAATACAATCGAACCTGAAAGCTGATTGAGAAAATAAGTGCTCAGAGAATTTGGAGCTACATTCCAGACTTCTTTATATTTGAACAGAAAGTTGAATTTCTTGTTCATCTTTTCTCTTAACTGTTAGAGAGACAGAGTTGTTTCCAATTGCACAAAGATAAGAAAACTACTTTTCATAGGATTTGATAACTTGAAAGGTTTTAAAATAAATAATTATTTCTTGTTTTAAGTTTGACTACTTCATGGTTTCAATTTTGCATGTTGTCTTTTCCATCACTTCATACTCTTAAAATCTTTACTGAAACCAGTGTTCTGAATCAGAAGCTTATAATTTCGTACTGCAAATAAACAAAACTGACACAAATGAATATTATGGATACTAATATTCAAAGAAAACTTGAGTATATTTGTATAAATGGTACTGTTTGTGTGTGTGTGTGTGTGTGTGTGTGATGTTGGCTAGGGTAAACTACATTTCCACTATTCACTTGTATGTTTCTGTTTAGGGAATACCACTTAGAAGATTTTTGTGTATATTTAGGAGGCTAAAGTGAAGCAGTACCATGTTATAGGCTGCATAAAGAACATTTCTCATAAGCTGAGTCAACTTATTGATAAGAGCATCAGTTGCTCTTCCTCCTTAAGTTCACCCTCAGCTTCTTTCATTCCCATACCAGGTTAGTATGTGGAGCTCTGTGTCAAAGGGCTCAAACTTATACAGGATACCTTTGCTGTCGAGGTCAGGGGATGAGACCAAATACCACATTTAGTGGAGCTCCAGCTACATGTGTGGTTTCTACCCTGCCCTTGATCTGACATAGTAAACACTCAGCTTACCTTCCTGACAACCTGCTCAATAGCAGCAGCGTTCCAAGCAACAGATGTGGAGACAATAGGCTTAAAGGAACTATTTAACTACTATCTACATTTGTGTACTGCACAGCTTGTTATGTTAGCATACGTGTAATATCCCCTACTATCAATATGTATGTAAGTATCCCATACCAGTTCTCTTTCTCTGGATAACCCCTGTCTTGAAAAGTGTATTTGTGGGTGCATGTGTGAGTGTGTGTGTTATTTTAACAATAGTTTAAATAGTTTAATATATTAACACCATTTCAGATATAAGAAAGAGACCAAGAAGAAAAAAGTTTCAAGAACTTACTTAGGTCACATAGCAAGTAAATAAGGCGATCGAGGTTGGAACTCAGTTAGATGAGCTTTACATTACATAAAAGGAATAAGGTACAGAAACCCAGGTAGGTACATGAAGTTCCTGACAAAGAGAATGTCACTTTTGTTAGTGATTTTTCCGAATGACTCAGCTAGCAGTGCCAGAATCCTTATGGACCAATGGTAGAGCATACATGTGTTGAACATGAATGGAAGCAACAGAAAACACAGACCAAGGTTTGCTCGTGTTATCATTGCTCTTTTCTCTCAAGGTGAACCAGCAATGAATGATTAAGCACCTGTCTACATCTGGCTTTATTTATGAAATCTCACACAATCAATAATTGATTGTTCTCTGGAAGTACCAACTCACAGATGCAAAAAAATGACTTGTTCCTTCCAGAAAGAAAAAGGACATGCACTTGATGTTTTGGAGATAATGGGGTTAGGGGAGGTTTCACAGTGACAATGGAGATTTGATAAATACTTAAGTGGTAGACTTCCAGTGGAAATGTTCTGTAATTATTGTTTTTTCCCACTCAATGACAAAAACCAAACCATTTTTAGCCAGAATATTAAATAATTTTCAATGGAAAAGAATAGCATTGTGAACATGCAATGACAACATTACTTTTTTATTTTTTTAAATAGTGTTTAACTTTAGTCATACTTGCCTGAAATTTGTGTTAGGACCATATGATCTTAATTATTTTTATTTTCCACAATGATGATTTTTCTTAGGCCAATTTAGCAATGCAATTTTTCATACTTCTTCATTCAACTTCTTTATTTTTATTTATTTATTGTTTTGGGCAGGAAACCATTTTAAATAAAGGGCATTTATTTTATTGATGAGTAAAACAAATAGTGTCACATTTAGCATGTAATACAAAAGGAAAATTGATGAATCATATGAACAGTCCAGAAAGTTTTACCTGCTGAGCAACTAAGTTGATTTCCTTAAGTTGGATTCAGTGATCTCTATAGATCCAAATTCTTTTGTGGTGGAGATGCTGCTGGTCATGCAACATGTTCCCCAGCATCCACACCCCACCCCCCATGTTAAAGATAGTAAAAGACTTAGGAGGGCAGAAGAGAAAGGCAGGAGGTGTGACATATGGAGAAGGCCGTCTCCTTGTAGTCTCAGTCTCTATTCAAATTTATTTTTATTTTTAATTTTGGTCAAACTCCTAGTCATTGTAAGACCTAAACCTTGCAGTCATCTATGGAAATGGTGACTATCTGAGAACAGTTCCAGGACAATGAAATCTATCATTCCTAAGCAAAGTTTTCTTTCACTATTGCCCTTCTTCTAAATGGAAAAATGACCCAACTTCACAAATTTCATTTCCAATGTTTAACCCTCTGGTTCACAAAGTAAATATCACAGGACAGGGGTCCTTTAGTTTATTGTGTCCCAGGGCACCTATATGATAAACATTTAATTTATTTACTTAATGAATGAATTAATTAATCAATCAAAGAGAATGAATGGGAGTTTATATTATTTCATTAATTTCTTGATTTCATTAGTGTATTATAGTCATACAAAATAGTGTGATTCACTTTGACATATTCATAAAGGCATATAAAAATTTTGTTCCATTTCACTCCCTGGTACTTCCACTTTCCTCCCCGATTCCCTTTCATTACTTTTCTTCTTCCACTCTACTGGACTTCTTTCTATTTATTTATTTCCTTTTTAATTCATACATTAGAGTCACTAAAAAAAGCTGAATTTATTGTGATATACTTAGACATGCATGTAAGATAATCTATCAATTTTAGTCCCAAGTTTCACATCTTCCCCATCTTTCCTTCTTCCACTTCTATGCCCTTCTTCTATCCACCATTCTCTTTATTTGCATTAGGTTTCCATTTTCTATTCCTTATCTCTCCCTAGCAAAAAATTCAACTCTTGACCTCGAGTCTGACTTATTTCATTTAGAATGATGTTCTCCAGCTCCATCCATCTACCAGTAAATGACATAACTTCTTTCTTTATGGCTGATCTGAACTCCATTGTGGATATATACTACATTTTCTACATCCATTCATTCCTTGATGGGCAGCTAGATAGGTTCCATAACTTGACAATTGTGAATTGTGTTGCTATAAACATGGCTACAAATGTACCACAAGAGTCTTGCTGATTTTAGTTCTCTTGGATAAGTAACAAGGAGTGGGATAGTTGAGTCATATGGTGTTTCCATTCTTAGTCTTTCAATGATTTCTCATACTGCTTCCCAAAATGGTCATAGTAATTTACAATCCCACCAACAATGCAAATTATGCACTTTTCCCCACATCCTTATCAGCATTTATTGTTGTTAGTAATTTTAATGATTGCCACTCTAACTCCAGTGAGCTGAAATCTCAATGTAGTTTTGATTAACATTTCCCTGACTGCTAAGGATGTTGAACATTTATTACTTAATCTATAAAGTGGTGTGAATGAACACAGGAGCTCACACAGCTAGCCAAATGTTCTACCCGGGAGCTGGGGAGTTCTACCTGGGGAGTCCTTGGTGACTTTGTTTTATAGTAATGACATTATTGCCTTTTCTTTTTTCAGAGTTGACCTACATTTTACCTTACATTTAGTTTCCTGTATTTTCAAATAACTTGCCTAATTTTACATGTAAAGAGACATCTCAAAATAGGTAACTTTTAGAGGTTAACATTAAGAATGACAGAGGTCTAAACAGCTAAATAAAAATACTATATGTAATTTGAGCAAAATGTTTGTATTTTCTTTTTTTTCCCCCTTGGGCACTTTACCTTTGTAGGATCTTGCTGAGTTGCTGAGGCTGGCATTGAACTTGTGATCCTCCTGTCTTAGCCTCCCTAGTTGCTGGGATTATAGGCATGCATCATCACATCTAGCTATTGTTGTTGATTTAAATGATAATTATATTATGATGGTCTTTTACTTAAAGAAAGCATAACTTTGGTATATTAACAAATATTTCCAACTTCACATTAATCTGAGAGTAAAGTAATAATATCAGTAATAATTGTGAATATGATTTCTTTCCAGTGATTTTGGAAGTTCTTGGTGATCTTAAACATATTCCTATTTTCCATGTAGTGCTATGTAAAATTTTGGTATTTTGATTGCAATTTTCCCCAAGTAAACTTTTTTCTCCAGGTCTGTGCTTGCAAGTCTGTAACAATGACGTAAAAAAGGATGATATATCTCAGAACAGTGCTGCTAAACGCCACCTGTAAAAACAGCATGAAAGCAATATAGTGAGGAACAGAACAGCGGGTATGATGGTGTTTGTGAAAGTGCCAACTATGTATTTGTTAAAGCTAATGAGGTGTGAAAGATAATTCGACTTATCTTGATCCTGTCCAGACTTTGGAGGCATGTTGGAGAGTAAGTCCCAAGGGAGAAGAAAGGAAAAATGCCTAGAGTAAAAGCAAGGGCTGACAAGAAAGAATAAATTTTTTTTCTTCAGTCTACCAAAACCAGACACCAAATTATAAACGTTGGCTTATGGGTTCTCCTAGATGCCGATTTTTGTCTGTGATAAGTGAACATTTTTTTAAATTTTTATATTATTATGATGCTTACCAATGTTGAAAGGAGTTCCACATTAATATGTGAAAACTCTCTGTGAAGCTGTTTGGGACAAATGGGTTCCATATTAAAGAATTTATGATCCAAAGTAAAATGTAGTTTCTATTTTATTTTTTTATCATTAGGAAGAATAATGAGTTCAAACCACAAATATGTTTATCCTTCATTCAAATATTTATAATGTCAAAATATTTCTAATATTCCATTAGTAACTTTAGAAATCATCTCATTCTTCTGCCCCAATAAAATGCATCTTAGCTCCACATGAAATCAATCTATAAATACACATCAAGAAGTAGAAACCTAATATTAACACAATAAAAACTCTATATGCACGTTTATAATTATCTACATATTTCTTACTCATTACAAAAGATTTAGTGAAAGGTACCTTAAGGGCAAACTAGTTAGAAAATAAAGTCATCAGTTGTTGATAGCTTTTGTCATCTTCTTTTTTTTCATTTCTTGAAAAATTTGTTCTCCTTTTCTAACTTGGTGATTCTTACATTTCAGCATGTACTTAAGTATATACATTTCTTAAATACTCAAAAATTTTATATACTATTCCATTTGATACATTCAAGGAAATTTCAGTGAAATTTTGCATGATTTGAAAATGCTCAGTTATAGTTAATATGAGACTTTACAGCCTAACACACACAAAAAAATATAAGAGTCACATATTTGGCTATGTGAATCTGAAAATAAAAAGGCAAGATTTTACAAACTTTAAATTTTAAAATCCCAGAAGTTAGTAATATGCATCTTAAAATTGGCAGTTAGCGTATTTTTCTAGCTGGGGTGAGGAGCAGCTAAAAATTCAGTCTGTAGGTACTTTGGAAAGAAATGATTGTGGTAGCTATACTGGTAGCAATATTCTGGCCAAGTCAGTGGTATAGGTTACATGGAAAAACAGTAGATAAGGTTGAGACTTAAAATGGGACATGAGCCTAAAATTGAAAGTCAGATAAAGACTGTGGTAGCTTTAAGTTTTGACTGAAGGAAGAACGATAGTAAACAGTATAACATAGCAATCATGCATGCCTGGAGTGAGTCAAAGTAAGCAAATGGGATCAAAGAATTTGTATGTGGTAAGAATTTGGAGATTACAGTGAAAATGGTGTTGACTACCAGTAGAAGAGTCAGAATCACCTTTTTTTTTTTTTTTTTTTTTTTTTTTTT
>NW_025999925.1:12314642-12324897 GCF_001458135.2 Marmota marmota marmota
ATATATATATATATATATATATATATATATATATATATATATATACAACATATATACATATATATGTATAAATACACACAACTTTTATAGAATTGGTACACGCGATTTTGAGATCTGGCCACAAATCTTCAAAAACCATGTCACAGGCCATCAGTTAGTACAGGATGGAATGTTTACACATAACTTGAAACTGGAGTAGAAGGACAGATTATTTCTTTTTTAAGAACACTTCAGTTTTAGTCTTAAAGACCTTCAACTGTATAAGTAAGCCTCCTTTCCTACATTATCTAATATAATCTCCTTTAGTAAATCAATTGATTGTATTTATTAACTACATCTATAAAATAAGCTCACAGTAGCACTGAGATTAGGCTTTGTGGAATAACTGGAGACCATAACCTAGCCAGGTTGACAAAGAGCTAGTAACCATCACAATTATTTTCTACCACAATGGAACACATCATATTTTTTCAAGTATTAACTAAATGATATGGATGACTTCTTTTAGAGAGCATACAATATGGAAAGCACAGGTTTTATTTTCTGGGTTTTTCCTTTTTTTTCTTTTTTTTGCAGTGATCACGTTTTAAGACATATGTGAGTGTGTGCATTTCTAAAGGTCTAATTTGTTATGGAAATTTCCAAGCACATGGTTAACAAAAGGAACAATACAATGAAAACCAGCTTCAACAATGTCATTCAGCTTCAACAATTATCAACACAGTGCCAATCTAAAATGCACATGCACTCCTTTAATCACTAGGTTGTATTCCTTCCTGCACTTGATTCTCAATCTAGAAAAAGTGTGAAGGACTGCCTGAGGGCTGAGGGAGTAGTAGAGAATGTGGCATCTCATGCTGAATGCAAGTGATAAACTCAGTGAATAAAATAACAGAATAAACAGCACTATTTTTTTTCTTTTTTATATTTTCAGGTAGTGAATGCCGTTGAGTTATATGATACCACCATTTATTGAATATATTTAATGTTCCTTTTGAATAATGATGAGAAAATATCACAGAAAATATGTTATCTTATATATATTAACAGTTTAACTGATATAATTTAAAAGGATATGAAAGTAATCTTTTTAATTATATTACAAAAATATTTTAAACTGTTTGGGATTTTAAAGTAAGGTAGAAGAGAACACAAATTTTCTATTTATTCATTTTTAGTAAATGTTCATGATACAGAACAACTGATGGAATAGAAGAATGCTATATTTCTTCTAGCAAATGCGATATTTCTTTAATGTAAAACTTTGGTTCAATGGTTGTTTTCCCTTTGAAAGTTTAAATGATCAATGGATCCTGAAAAATGAACTGAGCACCTGAAATCTAACAGTTATGGTGTTAATACTAGTTGAGCTCTTTCTATTTTGTGTCAGAAATAGGCATAATAGAGTCCATGGGTAGGGGAAAAAAGGGCCCCTTAAAATTATTTAGTAACAGAAGTGAATGCCACATGATTATTACCCTTGTCTTAGGGAAATATGTATGATAATGTATTCATTATTGATTCTTTCTCTGTAGGACTCCTGCTTTGGCTCATTGATCATTTTAAATGGCTCAGTAAGTCACAAGATTTGTCAGTGCTTTCTCACTTAGCTTTACATCATTTGTTTATAGCATCTGCTCAACAATAGCCTGAGTAATGGATGTGCTTCTATAGATTGCAAGAATTTAATGCATAATGCAGGTGTATATTAAGTCTGTTACACATATGTCACGCCCACAATGGAATTGTTTGGAGGCAACTATAGACAACTGTGCATTCTTTAGTTCTGTATACCAAAGGCTTAGCATTGTGCCTAGAACAGTCTGCACTCTATAAATGTTGAATGAATGAAAGAATGAATGTGAAAATGAAAAAAAAATGAAGCTTATTTTCATGTTTTTTTTTCACAGTGACATATACTGCTGTGCTCTGTTTTCAATCCTAAATATTTATTTCTGTCTTTTTTTAACTTCTCCAAACCCTCCATTTTGTCTTCATATTCTTCTGAAGTCTGATTTTGATCACTTAATCAAGTGTTATTCTTCCCTTGGACTGCTGAATTTACTCTTTACTAACCAGTAATAGAAGAAAAAAGATATAAAGAAAAGATATGGTAAATAATAATATATAAATAAAAATCAAAATCAACTTAATGCCAAGCACATACTTTTATTTTTATTTTTAAACATTGCATTATTAATGTTTAGATTCAGATCTTGTTCATTAAACATGAATAAACTACCAATCACCATAAGACAAAGTCCTCCCCAAGCATCCTGTAATGAGAACACACATCAGGTTCTCTGATACTAACACAAATCTTATTTCATTTATGAAAAAAAAATCTCATTTAAAGTTTTTCTATTTTAGAAGTTTTCCTATCCATATAATAAAAATATAATTGAAATGGAATAAATATTGGATAGAAGTTAGCATTTTATTATTCAATTTAAAAAAGAATGCATATTAATATTAATAATTTCAATTAGAAGGATTATATTGTGATAAAACAATCAACTCTTGCAAGAACAATATGAAAGACAAAAAGAAGTCATATCAATATAATATTGAAGTTTGTTATTTTAAAGAAATTGGATCTATTATCAATTTTTTTCACTATTTTCCCAAAAATGTAGTGCTAAAATCATGTATTAATTATTTATTTAAACTCTCTAATTTAGGGGTAAGTCTGAACAATCTTGTTTGAGTTATTGCAAGAAATTTTCAGTGGCAGAGTAAATGATGCAATGTTCATCAATTTATATATTTAATTCAAGATATTTACTGATATGATACTTTCTAAGAAAAATGATTTTTATTTGTTATTTCTGAAATTAGGTAAAATGTTACAAATCATAGTTTTCATAGTAATATCTTGCACGGGTCATTTCCCTGGACTACATAAGACATAGGTTAAAGTTTAAAGACAGTCTTTTACATATATGACATAAGAATGATCTCATTATTTAAGCTTCAATGAGATCATAATTAAATTGCTGGAGATTTCCAAAGAAATATTTTAGGATACTCTATGGGTTTGAATTGATTTTCATTGAGAAAACACAGGTGAATATTTACTTCATAAAAACAGTGAGATCACAAAAATGTTTGTCTCCTACACTTGCATCTCTACCTTTTCCCTTCAGATTCATTCTCGTTGTCATTATTTACCTTTTGGCTTCTGCACATGATTCTGACTCAATTTCCTTTCAAATCCTTGTTCTGGGTTTCAGGGAACAATTTACATCATATTCACACCTGGACGGATCAGTTCATTAGTGCATGGTAGGGAGGTGATGATGTAGTTTTTCCTGTATTCTGACCCTGTAGTTGTTCAGAGGAAGAATAGTTCAGTGGGATAAAAGAGGAACTCTCCTACAGTGCAGCTTCAGAGTGAAAGGAATAAAATCCACAGGAATGAATTCCTAAAGATCTATGGATTCATCATAATGATCCATTTATACAAGGAAAAATCATTTTTCTTATATATAGAGAGAGACAATCAGCAAAGTTTTATTATTTTTTGTTATAACTGTATTTAGTTTCCACTAAGTGAGTTTAAAGTCAGCTTCTGCAGCATAGAAAGAATTATCCCATCTGTGGATGAAACTGAGACTAAATGAACATGCCCCCATTTTGCCGGAACATATGTAAAGAAATTTGGAAGGCTGGGGACACTTATGTCTAGTTCTAGTGATGAGAATTTTAAACCAATCCATATAGATGATTTTCTATTCTACTTTAGAGACTAAATGATAGATCTTGGAAATAAAATAGAAAATTCCAAATTTCATTTGGAAGTGATTTCTACCTTTTCTTCTAAACCTATTTACACAACTATTTTCTAGAAACAGAGATGTTTCTAGATGTTACAGTGAATTTATAAAGTATCTCTTAATTATGAAAATGTAAACAAAAGAATCAGATAAAAGAAGTTGACATTTTCTGTTAGATTGCAGGCAGAGTTAAAGTGAAAGGAAAAGAAATAGGTAAAAGTTCAAGCACCAGAAATAAATCAAAGTATTGTATCTAATTGTTGCATGCAACTAATTGAATATTGAGCCAGTGCTAGAAAATAAATTAAATTGGGCAACCTTTTGAATATCAGTGAAACAGTATAATAAAAATAATACTTGGGGGTTAATAATTAGAAAATTTATGGTACATAGTATTTAGAATATCTGCATTTTGGAAAATCATTTAATAATAATCAACAAGGATTAAAGAACATTAATTGATAATCTATGTTTAGATTTATACTGGTAATTAAAGCCAGTTCACACATTAACAGAGATGACTTCTGTAGATAAGAATTTAGATTGAGAGGCAAGCTGGCAAAATAGAGGCATTCAACACTGTCTGTTCCTCTACAGAACAGAACCAAATGACTGGGTATGTAACAATATGAGGAGGGGATTGGCCATGATTGAGCTCTGGAAACTTGAGTGCAGATAAAACAAAACCTGGTAAAATGCAAGGACTAAGTAGAATAGCAAAACAGGAGAAGTGTAATATCCCAGGAAATGACACCCTGCACCTCGGTTGGAAAAGGAGTTATCTCCTTTCAGAGGAGGTAAAGAAAGAAAAAGTCACACATGGCAGAGAAGGTGACACCTAACATGCAAAGTTGTTTAAACTTGAACAACTAAGTTTCTTCAAATCTGTATAAGCTAACTTTTGAGACGAAGTTCAGGGCGTCTCTCAGCAAACTCTCAAGAGTGCTATAAATTGTAGCCAGCTTTAGAAGGGACCTCTATCTTGGGAGGATCAGAAATCACACATAATTATATATTAGGGCTTCTGTGAATACCCTGCTGCATTAACTAGGTAGGTGTCCCCACAAGGCACTTTGGCTCTGGGGAGTGTCCATGAAGCAAAAACACACAGTTTTATGTTTTGGGGTAGTGCATGCTCCGACAGGGAGAGGAGAGCAAGCACTGGTCTCTGAAATCAGCTGTTCAGAGAATCTGCTTGAAGGGACAGAAGTGATATGAGCCAGGTTTGAAGGCACTGGAATCAAAGGAAGCAGGTCCTTGGGTTTCCAAAACCCTCTCCAGCTCAAAATTCCATGGTTCAATTGCTCCCCCCACCTGCAGAGGTATGTGGGAATCTGCTGCAGCTTTGACATTTGCCACATCCTGACATGCAAGAGACTAAAAATATCCACAGCAAATATACTTCTGGCACTCTGCTTTAAACCAATTGGAGAGAGCTGAGACAAATTTTAACAAGCTGTTTCCATGAGCTCTTACTCCCCCCAACATACCTGGATGATTCCAATCTTAGAAGACCCAGAGAGAAGATTAGATCAGTATAAATGTGGCCATATGCCCTTACTGGTTTTTCCAAGAAAGTTGGCTAGGAGGAATTTTTTAGCTGCTTTTTTCCTACAAAGATTCTATATTTCATTTTATTTTATGAAAATTTTAATTTTGATCCTTCTTCTTTCTCATTTTTTCCATATATATATATATATATATATATATATATATATGTAATTTGCTGCTCTTGTTTTTGTTTTACCTTTTCCTTCTCCTTTTGAATTTTTTGTTTCCAATCCTGGGAATTAAGCCCAGGGCTTCACACACATTGGGCAAGTTCTCTGCCTATTCTTAGGTACATTCTCAGGTCCACTGAGGGATACTAAGCTCCGGTCTGGCTACAGCCCAGCAATTCTGACATGATAAAGAACATTTCTACTTAAAGTAAAAGTAGGGACAAAATTTTGCTGTTGAACTTTTCCCAGGCAAGCACAGCTTAGGGGAGGTTTAGGTTCTGCTCCAGGACACATACCCCACAGTAGCTGCAGACAGAAATACCCAGTGGTTGCTGACATCACATCTATGTGAGGCAGCTACATGGATTGCAGCTACACCTTATCAGATTGCATAGGATTGATAAGATTGAAGGTGAGTCACACAAAAAGGGAGTTTTATAGGAAATGTTTTCAGTGAAATAAATTTTGAAAATTTCCCAAATCATGAGGAAGATATGTCTATTGAGGTATGAGGAGCATGTAGAATGTCAAGTAGATATGACCAGAAAAGAAGCTCTCCACCACATATTATAGTTAAATTGATACAAGTACAGAATAAGTAATATTAAAAGCTTAAAAAGAGAACTGCCTAAGTCATATTTAAAGGCAAACCAATTAGACTAACAGGTGTTTCATCAAAATTTAGCAAAGGTCATACTAAGATGGATATATATATATATATATATATATATATATATATATATTCTCTATACACACACATACACACACACACACACACACACACACACATACTATTCTGAGAGAGCTCAAATAAACAAGTTAATGATGCATCTCAAGGTCTTTGAAAAACAAGAGCCAATCAACCCAAAAAAGCAATAGAAGAAAAGAAGTACTAAAAATCAGAACATAAATAAGTGAAATAGAGACTAAATGAACAATACAAAGGATCAATGAAACTAAAAGCTGGTTCTAGGAAGGGTAAAGAAATTGATGAATTTTTAATTAAACTAACCAAAAGACAGAAAGATAATATCTAAATAAAATTAAAAGAGAAAAATGAAACATAACTAAAACCACTGAATTTCAAATGATCAGTAAGGAGTATTTTGAAAAACTTCATGCCAATAAATTGAGATATTTAGAAGAAATGGACAAATTTCTAGGAAAGAAATCATGAAAGGGAAAGCAATCCCTTGAAAAATAGCTGCAAAGGCAAAAAGTAATAATGAGTAGGAAAAAGTCTCAAGATGTGAAAGTCTTCTGTAATCAAAATTGTACAACATTGAAGGAAAAAAAAAACAAAGAAGATACTCAGTCCAGTCAGAGTTTTTCAATGCTATAACCAAAAGACCTCACAAGAACAATTTTACAGAAATAAAAATTTATTTAGCACTCATGGTTTCAGAGAGCTCAGTCCATAAATGGCCAACTCTGTTGCTCTAGGCCAGAAGTGAGGAAGAACATCATGGAAAAGGGATGTGGCAGAGGAAAGCAGCTCAGAACATTGCACCAGGAAGCAGAGATAGAGCTCTCCTCACCACAGAGAAAATATACACCTCCAAAGGCACACCCTCAGTAACCTACCTCCTCCATCTACACCCAACTTGGCTATAGTTAGCACCAATATATCTCTATGAGGGGATTAATACACTGATTAGGTTAAGACTCTCATAACAATCACTTTATGTCCAAATTTTCTTGCATTATCTCACACATTAGCTTTTGGGGAACATCAAAAAAATCTAAACTAAAACATTCTATGAGGTGGAAAGTTCTTCCATGTTCAAGGATTAGTATAACTAATATTTTTAATATGTCCATACTACTCAAAGTTATCTATACATTTAAGCAATTTCTATAAAAATACTAATGACATCCTTCACAGATCTAGAAAAAAAATCCTAAATTTCTTATGGAAGCACAAAAAAAAAAAACCTGATAGCCAAAGCTAACTTACACAAAATAACAAATGCTGGAGGCATCATGATACCTGATTTCAAAACATTCTCCAAAGTAGTTGTAACCAAAATAGTGTGGTATTGGAAAAAAAATACACAAATGAATGGAAAAGCATGGAGGACCCATAAATAAATCCATGCATCTTCAGTCAATGTGTTGGGTAGTTGTCACTAATGAGCAGTGAAATGCGAATCTATGACAGCAGGGTGTCAGAGGGTTTCTTTGAGATGCCATTAACAAACAATCAAGTAACCTATAGAAAAACAAGTACAGATTGCAGAATCACATCGGTTACACATCCGCATTTTTACATAATGCCCTATTAGTAACTGTTGTAATCTGTATTTGGGGTAAAATTGGGAGTTCATAACCAACTTGAATCTAATGTATGATATGATATATCAAGAGCTTTGAACAACCAATAAAAAAATAAAAAAAATAAAATATAAAATATAAAAAAAGAAAAACAAATACACTAACCCTGAGAATAAACAGATGGGGACAAAGGGAGCCAATTTCGAAATACATCAAGAAAGAAGGATAAGAATCATATGATCATCTCAATAGATGCAGAAAAAGCATTTGTCAATGTACAGCACCCCTTTATGTTCAAAACACTACAAAAACTAGGGATAACAGGAACATACCTCAACATCATAAAGGCAAACTATGCTAAGCCCCAGGCCAACATCATTCTAAATGGAGAAAAATTGAAGGCATTCTTTCTAAAAACTGCAACAAGACAGATATGCCCTCCTTTACCACTTCTATTTAACATAAATCTTTAAACACTGGCCAGAGCAATTAGACAGATGAAAGAAATTAAAGAAAATACACATAGGAAAAGAAGAACTCAAATTGGCACTATTTGCTGATGATATGATTCTATACCTGAAAGACCCTAAATGTTCCACCAGAAAACTTCTAGAACTAGAAAATGAATTCAGTAAAGTAGCAGGATATAAAAATCAACACTAATAAATAAAAGGCATTTCTGTATATCAGTGAAAAATCCTCAGAAAGGGAAGTGAGGAAAGTTACCCCATTTTCAATAGCCTCAATATATATATAAAATACTTGGGAATCAACTTAATGAAAGAGGTAAAATACCTATATAATGAAAATTACAGAAAACTAAAGAAATATATCAAAGAAGACCTTAGAAGATGGAAAGATCTACCTTGCTTTTACATAGGTAGAATTACTATTATCAAAATGATCATAATTCCAAAAGCACTATACAGATTTAATGCAATTCCATTCAAAATCCCAATGACATTGCTCACAGAAATAAAAAAAAAAATCAATCATGAAATTCATCTGAGCCCAGAATAGTTAAAGCAATCCTTAGCAGGAAGAGTAAATCAGGAGGCATTACTATACCAGAACTTAAACTATATTACAGAGCAATAGTAACAAAACAGCATGGTATTGGCACCAAAACAGACTGGTAGACCAATGGTACAGAATAGAGGACACAGAGACTAACCCACAAAATTACAATTATCATATATTAGACAAAGTTGCCAAGAACATGCACTGGAGAAAAGATAGCCTCTTCAACAAATGGTGCTGGGAAAATTGGAAATCTATATACAACAAAATTAAATTAAATCCCTATCCCTCACCATGCACAATACTCAACTAAAAATAGATCAAGGACTAAGGAATAAAACCAGAGATCCTGAGACTAATAGAAGAAAAAGTAGGCCCTAATCTCCATCATGTGAGATTAGGCCCCAACTTCCTTAATAAGACTCCTGTGGCACAAGAATTAAAATCAAGAATCAATAAATGGGATGGACTCAAACTAAAAAAGTTTCTTTTGAGCAAAAGAAACAATATGTGAGGTGAGTAGTGAGCCTACATCTTGGGAGCAAATCTTTACCCATCACACATTGGATAGAGTACTAATCATTTGGTATATAAAGAATTTTAAAAGTTAAAACACCAAAAAAAAAAAAATCAAATAACTCAATCAATAAATGGGTCAAGGAACTGAACAGACACTTCTCAGAAGATGATGAACAATTAATCAACAAATACATTAAAAATGTTCACTAGTAATTAGAGAAATACAAATCAAAACCACTTTAATATTTCATCGCACTCCAGTCAGAATGGCAGCTATTATGAAGACAAACAACAATAAGTGTTGGCAAGTATGTGGGGAACAAGTACACTCATAAACTGCTGGTGGGGTTGCAAATTGGTGCAGCCAATATGGTGAGCAGTATGGAGATTTCTTGGAAAATTAGGAAATGAACCACCATTTGACCCAGCTATCTCTCTCCTCTGTCTATACCCAAAGGACTTAAAAACAGCATACTATGGGGAACAGCCACATCAATGTTTATAGCAGCACAATTCACAATAGCTAAATTATGGAACCAACCTAGATGCCCTGCAATAGATGAATGGATTAAAAAATGTGGCATATAGAACAGAAAAGGCCCAGTGGCCCCCGGCGGGACAGAGCTTCCAATCACTCCTGCAAGGTAGGCGGGCCTGCAACCCACCGGCAGAAGAGGAGCAGCGGCCTGCTGAGAGGCAGAGCCGCCCCCTCCCCCTGCGCCGGCAAGGTAGACAGAACTGTGACCACCCACAGAGCAGGCCCAGCGGCCTGCTGAGGGGCAGAGCCACCCCCCACCCCCCGCGCCTGCCAGGTAGGCGGAACTGTGACCACAGACAGAAAAGGCCCAGTGGCCCGAGGAGGGGCAGAGCTTCCAATCACTCCTGCAAGGTAGGCGGGCCTGCGACCACCGGCAGAAGAGGAGCAGCGGCCTGCTGAGAGGCAGA
>NW_025999925.1:12328000-12380791 GCF_001458135.2 Marmota marmota marmota
TGTGGCATTTATACACAATGGAGTATTACTCTGCATTAAAAAATGACAAAATCATAGAATTTACAGGGAAATGGATGGCATTAGAGCAGATTATGCTAAGTGAAGCTTAGCCAATCCTTAAAAAACAAATGCTGAATGTTTTTTTTTTTTTTGATATAAGGAGGCTGATTCAGTGAGATAGGGAGTGGGTGCATCTGAGGAAAAGAGGAACTCTAGATAGGGGAGAGGGGTTGGAGGGGAAAGGAGGGGGCATGGGGTTATTAATGATGGTGGAATATGATGATCATTATTATCCAAAGTACACATATGAAGACATGAATTGGTGTTAATATACTGTGTATATAACCAGAGATATCAAAAATTGTGCTCTATATGTGTAATAAGAATTATAATTCATTCCTCTGCCATATATAAATAAAAAAATAGAAAGATCAATGGTACTAACTATTGACTGGGCCTAATGAGGTCATTATAAAATTAGGATTTATAGTCATAGATGTCTCAAAGCATTTCAGAACAGAAATTTCTTTAGCAGCACAAACATAGTAAGATAAATTCAGTCTGGCCACTGACCCCATTGCTTGCATTAACATAGGACACTTGTGGATGAAACCCTCCTAAATAGGATGGTCACAATGACAGTTCCAGAGAAGACAACTAGTGTCAAAAGCTCTCCAACTGATGCACGTGAGGAGATAAACCTATGATTGGTAAAGAGCATAGAAGGTAGAACCCAATTCTCCCATAAATGTCAACCAGTAATAAATTTGGAAGCAACACTGTTTCCTTTGTCATTCTCTCCACAGAGACAAACCACTCTCAATCCTTTGAGAGTTCTCACTGTGGGAAAGTACGTTACTTTTACTCACTTATGCTTCTCTTTCTTGATTTTTCATGTCTGACTTTAAATTTTCATTGTAGGGACACAGGAACTGGGGTTAGGAGCTTTTCTGTGACAAATGGATTCTCAACACACGTGACAAAAACATACACCAAAGAAAAGCTACCCAGTGAGATATTCCAGTGAGTGTGTTGTGAGATATTCATATTTATAAAGTTGAAACTAAACTCAATCTCTAACTTGTGCAAAAATCAAGTTGAAATGGATTAAAGACATGAAATTTTGAAACTATTAGAAAAAAACCTTCAGGGAAACACTGCAAAATATTGGCACAGGCAACATTTTCCTGGCAGGATTCCAATAGCTCAGTTTAAAAAAAAAAAAAAAAGTAAAAATTCATCAGTGAAGTGACATAAAAGTAAAAAAAAAAAACCTTCTGCAAAACAAACGACAAAATAAAATAGAGAATAGAGAGTTATTTTCAGGAATATATAAATATTTCAAAAAAGCTTAACAAAAATCTAATCAAGAAATAGACAAAGGAAGGCTGGGGATGTGGCTCAAGTGGTAGCGACCTCTCCTGGCATGCATGTGGCCTGGGTTCGATCCTCAGTACCACATACAAACAAAGATGTTGTGTCTGCCGAAAACTAAAAAATAAATATTAAAATTCTCTCTCTCTCTCTCTCTCTCTCTCTCTCTCTCTCTCTCTCTCTCTCTGACTCTCTCTTAAAAAAATAAATGAAATAGACGATCTGAATAGACACTTCTCAAAAGTACTAATGGGCAATAAATTATATGAAACATTCTCAATAGATTTAGTATTCAGGAAATCAAAAACAATTCACATTGAAATTTCATCTTACCCTGGTTAGAACGGCTATTATTAAAAAAAAAAAAGTCATGAGATTGTGGAGAGAAAGCACTTATGTATAAGAATATAAATTAGGGACTGGGGTGGTGGCTCAGTAGTAGACTGCTTGCCTAGCATGCATGAGGCACTGGGTTCGATCCTTGGCACCACATAAAAACAAACTAATGTATCCACCCATAAAAAACTAAAGATACATAAATAAATATTTTTTTTAAAAAGAATATAAATGAGTACAGGCAGTACTGAAATTTACTGGTTACTCAAAAAAACTAAAATTAGAATTAACTCACAATCTACCTATACCACACTTGGGTATATATTTGAAGGAAATGAAGATAGTATACAAAATACATGTTTATTGCGGCACTAGTTGCAATAGTCCAGATATGGAATCAGCCTAGGTGTCACTAAATAGATGAATAGATAAAGAAAGTATGGTAAATGTACACAATGGAGTATAAGCCACAAATAGGAATGGAATTCTGTCATTTGCAGTAAAATAGATGGAACTGAAAGACATTATGGTAACCAAAATAATTTAAACACAGAAATATAAGTATTATGCTTTCTTAGATATGTAGAATCTTTAGAAAGAAAGAAAGAGAGAAAAAAAGAAAGAAAGAAAAGAAAGAAAAAAAAAAGATGGCCCAAAGGCTATTAGGAACTGGGAAGGGGAATTTAGGAGGGGAAAGAGGGTGTGTAGGTGGGAAAAGAGAGGGTCAAAGTACAATATATGTATGGTTGGCAATGCCATGGCAATATTCTTTAATTCATGCAATTGATATGTCTTAGTAATCATACCAATGAAAAAAATATTTTAAATTGATAAAATCAAATGGTATCATAGTATTCATCTTCATGGAAAATGATAAATCATCACTAAATGCTTTTAACAATTTTTGTATTGATTACTATTGCATTCAAGATAAACACACATTATTATTTGTTTTATTAGAATACAATGGTATTTAAAATTTTAAATAAAGAATATTGCTTTTGGACTGAAAATACTAATCAGAGTCCAAAATCACTTAAATTAAAAATCACTCAATATGTCAGTGCAGACTTCAAGATGTGTGTTCTTTTACCTATATATCTCTGAAACAAAAATTATAGTTACATGTGAAATAGTAATTTTGGAGATAATACTCATAGAAATTACATATTTATATAATCAATGGTTTCATTCAGTGTCTTTGAGCAGTGACAAAAGTAATGTCCTTTATAAGGATTTTTCATCTTAATTTTAGTTATTTTTTATATTAAAATATGGAATTGCATTTGCTAAACATTCTGATATTGGTTTTATGGGCATAATGTATAGAAAAAAAATTCTGGTACAACCATATTTGTTGATGATGATGATGATGATTATAAAAAACATTTCTACAGAAATAAGCTAGAAATCATTTTCTGTCCTTTTATATTGTTGTTTTGGTTGGGTTGGGGGGTTGTAAGGTAAAATTTGTAATATCCATGAGCATGAATTTATTTTGTCATGAACTCAGAAAAATTATTATTATTATGGTCACAGTTTATTATGACCAAAAAAATAATCAAAATCAAAATCAGACATGGAAGATACACATAGAACAAGGTCCAAGAGACACCAAGGTATGAAAGTTCCATTTTTCCCTCTCAGTGAAGTTGTGAGGATTGTAATTATTTTTCCCAGCGATAATATGAGACAATACACAAATTATTGCCAATTAAAGATATTCACTGGAGTCTTGGTTCAAAATTTTACTGGGAATTGACCAAGTAGACATAGTTGTAAACCTGAGTAACTGAATTTAGACTGTAGTACCTGGAGAGGTATAACTAACATATAATAACATGTCTGGCTTGGACAAAAGCCCCCTGATGAACAAAGATACACTTGTAAGGGAAAATATTCCAAGGGCTCAGCAGTTACCTCACACAAGGTGAAGTCAAAACCCAAACCTATTTTAGAAAAGTTCACTATTTTGTGGCACCAGGCAGTATTTTATGCAGAAAGAACATTTGGTAACACCATTCACCATTTACATCTAATGGTATCTGTTTGTATAATCCATTCCTCCTATGGTCTCAGATGTGGAACATATATAAAAGCTTAAACATAGTATATAATTTATTATATGGTTATATAATATATGGTTATAGTAGTAAATTATTATATATTATATAATTATATAGCATAATTATATAATATAGTTATGGAGTATAATTATAGTATAATATAATTATAGTTAAAATATATAATTATAATTATACTTTAATTATAAAAATATATAATGTATAATATAATTAATATAACAATATAATTATAATAATTGAAATATAATAATATATTAATTAATTTAATAATATGTTAGCTTTAAATTATAATTTCTAACCTATTTTTATGTATCTGTGTCAATTTCAGTGGACCATTAGCCAAATTAAAAATGTGGGACTTTATAAGTTAAGAAAAATATTGTGGGTTAAACTGTGGATTACTTCATGCAATTTTAAACAAAGAAAATTACCATTAGCACATACAATGTCATTTAAAACATAAATTATTTACATCTAAATATATAATACATTATATATGAAACAAATTAAAATCACATATGTATGAAACTAGAATCTTTATTCTCAATCTAGAACAAAATCTAAATTGCTGAGGTACAGACAGATAGACATTTGAATAACAGAGGAAAGATTTTGCCTCTCTGAACATTTTTCTTAGTAAGTAATAAATGAAAATGGAAAAAAAAATCTACTTTCATGCTTGCCTGCTTTCCACGGTGCAGGGCCTCATATAACACTAGCTTTTTGTAGAGAGTGTTTCAAATTCATTTTTATTGGAGAAGGAATGTTAAGAACCTTGTTGAACTTGTGTGTATTGGTGTATGAGAAAATGAAGAAATGTAGCTACAACTTTACAATCCATTGCTCAATTGTTCAAGGACTGTGGAATTGGAAAAACAAAATTGACTTCTAAGAAATTTTGCAAAAATAAAGATGATTAAAAAACAAACTTGGACATTCTGTCTCAAAACATGTTGATATATCTGAATGCTGTGCTATTTGTTAAAGGTTTCATTAGTAATATTTACCACTTCTCTTAATATAGGAAAAATCACATCACCTTTCCTTCTCAGGAGAAAAACTATAAAAATAAAATCAATGAAGGGAATTACATTTGTGTAAATTAAAATTTGGTCTGTAAGTTTTCTTTCCAAATTGGGGGAAAAAGTACATTTGTCAGTATCTTTTATAACACAGTATAAATATTTGGGGGGGAAATATATTTGTCAGTATCTTTTATAACACAGTGTAAATATTTGGGGAAAAAGTGTATTTGTCAGCATCTTTTATAACACAGTGTAAATATCCTTATAACTGTGCTAGTTTTCATTTTAAAAAAAAATTCAATTAGTTGATGAGTTCACCATTGTTTGTTCAGAATGAAGATGCTGTTGGTACTGAGACATATGACGAAACATAGAAGAATAAGAAAAAAAAATAAAGAGACAGAAAACTCCCTTTGGTTTTTAAGTATCAGAATAACCAGAGAAACAATTTTCTCTAAAGTCAATTTTCATTCTTAAGTTTAAAAAAACCATTAAAAAAAAACAACTCTTACCTCATATAAGTAAGAATTGATAAAATATAAAACAACTTGTTGCCTCAAGTTGGCCCTTCTTTATGTAAATACTATTATATAAGCACAATTTCTTTTGTATGAAATTAATGTAGTAAAAAATTACATTACAAATGTTAGTTCTTTTTTTTCTCTCTCTCTCCTCAATAGTTTTTATTTTAGATGTAGAAATTTTGTTTTTTATTTTATTAAGAAAGAAGAGGGAAATTCTCATTTTGATTTTTTGTTTGTTTTGTTTCACTTTTTGAGACAGGGTCTCACTAAATTGAGGAGGTAACTGGGCTCCTTGTAATCCTCCTGCCTCAGCCTCTGAAATTGTTAGGATTACAGCTGTGCACACCGGCACTTGCTTAAGAAGAGGACAAATTGAATCAGCATCATCAAGCTGA
Source organism: Marmota marmota marmota (assembly GCF_001458135.2). Taxonomy (NCBI): domain Eukaryota; kingdom Metazoa; phylum Chordata; class Mammalia; order Rodentia; family Sciuridae; genus Marmota; species Marmota marmota. Next base: position 12,333,739 of record NW_025999925.1, read on the forward strand.
TATATATTTAGAACATGATTTAAAGAAGACATTTGACCAGTGTGATTTCAAGGATCAATCACCTATTGGCAGCTGAAAAACAAAACTAAATGAAATAAAGAAAGCAAACAAACAACAACCAAAAAAAAAAAAAAAAAGGAAAAATGCCAGGTGTGTGTTAATTTTATTTTATTTTAAATAAAATTAATTATTTTAAAATCTATCTTGTATCTACCAACTCAGACTTTTTATAGTTATGTGGAAAATTAAACAAAAGTATAGGGTAGAACAATTATAAATATTAATGGTAGTTAATGAAAATAGTATGTATAGAAAGCTTTAGATTTTTCAGGGTGTTTTAACATACTTCATCCTCCCATTTCTCCTGAGCAAACTTAAGTTCTATCAAAGTATTTGAAGGAAATGTTTTCAGTATCCAAATTTCACTGAGCATTAGCAACTACATGACTATTTCAAGGTCATTCAGCCAAGTAAGCAGTGTACCAGGTGTTTGGCTCAGCTCCAAATTTTTCTTTCTCTATTGAAAGTAAATTTATTATACCTTAAATCACCATGGTAACACCACTTGTTAAGGGAGAAAATCAAGACTGGTCTGTATTAACCATGAGGAGACTCTGGATCTCTAAATTCTTGGGCTTGATAAGTGCTCATTCCTACATTACCCATCTTATTCCAATGTATTATTTTTCATGACAAATAAAACAAAAATAAAAAAGTAGAAAATGAGAATGTAAACCACAAATGGTGTATCTATGCTTTGGAACACATAAAACACAATTTTTAAATAAATTACATGACTGAAGATGCTGAAAAGAATTGGATTTTTAAATTTTTTCTTTTTGTCATCATGAAAAACAGAACTTATTTTTAAATAATATTAAGGATTATCTCTACCTTTTCAAGCTAAATAATGTTAATTTTATCTTTCTACACGACAAAACACACTTAATCATTTCTAATTTGCAAGAAGCTGCCATGTGCAAGAGAATTCTATTATAATTATTCATATCACTAGGAGAGACATTCAGGATGTTATTCATCAACCAATTCAATTTTCTTAGATTCTAACATTTCATTTTAATTTAATATGAATGACAGTTCTCAGCTTGGTCAGCAAAAGCAGTTTGTAAAATCAGTCAGTCATGTAAGGACAGATGTGACAATATGCTAGTCATTCATTTTTACTAATGCATAGCCTTTCAGATATTTAACCAACAATCTCTCTGCTGGATATGTAAAAAAAAATTTAAAAAGTTAACAGTTGAATTTTGTAATATTTAGCAACTTAATCATTACATAGATAAGATCTAGCCCTCTACTACTACTTCTGACCATTAAAAGAATATTATCACGTGGTGGAAATGTACCTTAATCTGGTTACCATTCAAAAAATCCAGTTTCTTCCTTCTAATATTTCTCTAAAAACCTACACTTTATTTTTTAGTAGTTTAATTTATCACCCAGGCATGGCATAAAATTCCACTTGATTCATGAGCAAACATTAATAGAACTAATTGGCTTGATTGATTGTCAGATGACTATATTGATTCAAGTTGAAATTTTTAATTCTGGGATTTGACTTCTGGTCTCATGTCATCAAGTTATGGTATATTGGTAAATTTTATAGAAGTTTATATTGGTAAATAAATGGAGTTGTGATGCTGAACATTGAGTCAAATATTCATTTGTTGTATAGAAAGAGATTTATCTAGTTGAGTACTTTCTTGGTGACAGATTTGACTAATACAATACTGCAAAAGTGAGTTTGCACAGTTTGAACCTCAGCCTCCTCTCCTGTGCTTCTACTTTCTCTTTAATATCTGGTGATCCAACCCTGTGAACAAGTCCAGACTTGCCCTTGCCTTTCTTTCTTTCTTTTTCTTTTTTTTTTTCTTTTCTTTCTTTCTTTTTCTTTCTTTCTTTCTTTTTTTTTTTCTGTACTGGGGATTGAACTCAGGGGTACTCAACCACTGAGCCATATCCCAACCCTTTTTTTCTATTTTATTTAGAGAGGGTGTCACTGAGTTGCTTAGTGTCCTGCTTTTGCTGAGGCTGGCTTTGAATTCATGATCCTCCTGCCTCAGAATGCAGAGCTGCTGGGATTAGAGGCATACAACACCACTCTGGTCCCAAGCTTGCCTTTTGAAAAGTAAAGATACTAAATAGAAGGGAAGCAAAGTAGCCAGCACTAAGATGACTCCTCCCAGCTGTTCAGCTGATCATCAGTTTACACTGGAGAGAACCAGGTACAAACAAAAGAATCGCACAACTATAGCATACTCAAGACAGTCATGGGCAGTCACTTTCTAAAGCTACTCAGTCAGGGTGGAGTGTTAGCAGGAGTCAACTATTTTAGATGATTACTAAAACCTTAAAGATGGCAGATTGTATGTTATAAATTGAAAGGCTGACCCACAAAGATGAAGAGATTCCAGAAGGAGGGATTTGTTTTTGGCTAATAGTACAGATTAGATATCCTAGAAAAATAGCATAGGCTTAATTTTGTATTTTCTGCTAAAATTGTTAGCAAACTGCATTCTGTAAACAATTTAGATTCACATTTTTGAGATAAGAACCACACATATAAAGTGCCATTTTCATCATATCATACCAACTGAATAAGCATGATACCAGTATATCAGCATGACATTTTCTTGTTGAAGTTGATCTTGATACCCTGCTTGAGGTAGTGTTTTTCAGGTTTTTCTATCATAAAGCTCCTCCCCTTTCCCTTTCCATACTGTAATCTTTATAAAGAAGTCACTGTGCATAACCCAACCTGAAGGTCAGAGAGTTATACTCTTTCCTGTAGGGCAGAAAACATACATAAATTATGTGGAATAGTTCTGCATGGGAGACTGGTATTCTCTCCCATTTATTTATTTATTCAGACATTATTTATATCTGTATAGACTCATGGATATTTACTTATACTTTGGGTTAAAATCCCATTCTGTATTATTTATTTTGTTACTCAGATTTGTGCTGCTTTGTCCATTGGGAGATCTTTCACTTGTCTCCTATTTTCTTCTACTCATTAAAGGTAAGTGGATTTTTTTTTTTAATTTTGTAAGGTGGTTTTCTTTATCATAACAAGGTGTTCAAAGTCCATCTTGAATATTTCTTCCTCATATTATAATTAACCACTTCTTCATAAATCCCAGGAAGTGTATATGTGCAAATCAATGCATGCACATAAATGTCTATAAATAGTTTTATATATAACCATCTGTATCTATATTAAGGGAAACATGAGTTCATACTAATGTGCCAAGTCTATTGCATTACTCCATGAATCATTCTTGATTCCCTCCCCTGGCTCACATGTAATCTCTTAGCTTGAACAAAAATCTGTCTTCAACCATCTGCCATCTATTTATTTGCTTTATTTCAGTGTACACATAGAGAACTACAAAATTGTTATCTGTATTCTTCTCAAAAAGTGGTTTCTGTGCAAGAGTACAGTGATGATGTCACATGGCAGAAAAATCTCTTTATAAGAAATCACCAAAGATGACTGTAGAATTATCTTACAAATTTATTTATAGATTTAGAGGCTTCGTTTTTAAAAGGTCTTCTTCCTAATTCATAACATGAAGGAAGGTATCGCATGAATGAGAGATAGTATTTAAGTGAAGGAACAAAAGAGGGTGGAACTCTCTTTATAGCACACCAGCTCTTACAGCAACCACATTCATTCATTCAAGGGGGAAGAGGTCTCAGGTCTAGATCACCTCTTAAATGTCCCACCCCTCAAATGTATTGCACTATTGCACTATGAAAATAGATTCAAAGAAATTATATTTGAGGAACCATTGAAACCACAGAAATATTAGTGACTCAAATTTAGAAATTTGTATCTATGCTCTCTACAAAGTCTAAAGTAACATATCTAACATTTCAGCTGACAGCCTCAAGTCCACTGAAGTCTACCACTATTTAGAGACTTTCCTCCCTCCATGCCCAGCACTTTGTGCAAGTAATCTTGTCCCCTCACGTTAACTGCTGCAATGTCTTTTAACCAATTTTTCCAATTCTCTCCTTTCCATTTACAACTACTTTCTGCACTACATATTGAGAAAATATTTAAAAGCACAGTTGAATCACATTTGTGCCATATTTTAACTCTTTTAGTTATTGTTACACTTAGAATATAAGTCCAAGCTCAGAATCATCAATTAAAAGGTCTATGTCAGCTCATGCAGCGCAGACATTTCAAGAAACAGGACTTCACTGTTTCTTGAAAATGATCCTGTTTTGCTTTGTTCTTTTGTTATCTTTTCCTTGCTTCAGGACCTTGGTGTTTGCTTCCCCTTTGCCTGTAATACCTACCATTTTTTTACATGATACATTCCACACTGTTCTTTGGTTCAGTCCCTACATCTTAAGAGTGAATGGCTATTATTGCTCCATCTATACAAACTTCTCAGTTCATCTCTATCAAGTTACCCTGGTAATTTACAATGAACTACTTCTCTCAAATGTTCTTTCTTTGAAAGTATATTGTTTGCAAAATTGTGCATTCTGACTTATTTTCTTTATCTTAGTACTCTGGTAATCCCCATGAGAGGTTCCAGTAATCAATGTGCATACAACATCTATGTCAGTGACTTATAGTCCACCTGTCACAGAGTAGCTATCAAAATATAGTACTGAACAAACAAATGAATGAATGGAATAAATACAATAACATTGTTCTAAGACCATGGCTTTTGAGTCAGTACCAAAAATGACATGGTTTCTTGCCCCTTTGTAATGTTGTCAGGCTGTGTATGTGTGTGTGTGTGTGTGTGTGTGAAGTTCATTTTAACTATAACTGCAATTAATAAAAATTATTTATGTTCAGCAGAGAGGAGTAGAAATTGACATAACTAGCATATAACATTCTTCAATTTGTCAAATGATAGTGTAGTAGTACACTAGAGAAATTGACTGGTAAAGTTATTCTCAGCTGAGAAATAATTCATCAGCTTTACTAAAATATTAAAGATCTTTACTTTAAAGGAAAACATATTTTTAATGAAATTAACAATCTAAGATTGAGAGTATTATTTATTTAATGACACTAAAATCCTTGTAAATGTGACACATAAGAAAGTCACTTATTTAGTTACCCCAAAAGAAATGGGTTTTTGAAACACTGGAAATAGTTTAATTTCTATAGCTTACGTAAATTTTATTTTGTATATTTAAGTTACACACTATGTAGTTTTAAAATAAATACATATTGATTAAAAGATCTTTAAAGTTTTCACCACAAAAATATGTTAAATGTTTTAGGAAGTACATATTCTTCCTCTGATTTGAGAAGTACACAATATATAGAAACATGTATGGAAATATCAAGTAGTAGCCTGCAGTTACATACAATTTTTATGTCAATTAATGCATAAATTAAAGTATACATATATAGCCCATGGTTGCTATAGTAAATCAAATAGAATCATTACAATGTATTTCAAACACTGAAAGACAATGGATGCCAACCAAGAATTTTGTATCCAGCAAAATTAAGCTTCAGGTACGACAACGAAATAAAAATCTTTCATGATAAACAAAAGTTAAAAGAATTTGCAGCCAGAAAACCAGCACTGCAAAGCATCTTGAGCAAAACACTACACGAGGAAGAAATGAAAAACAGTAACCAAAACCAACAGTGGGAAGTACCTCAGTAAAGACAGAGGGTGGGGGGAAAGCTAATCATGGAGAAACAAACTAAATTAAAAAAAAAGATAAATAATCAAACATGGCTGGAAGTACAAACCATATATCAATAGTAACTCTAAATGTTAATGGCTTAAACTCTCCAATAAAGCGACATAGGCTGGTAACATGGATTAAAAAACAAATCCAACAATATGCTGTCTCCAGGAGATACATCTGATTGGAAAAGACATACACAGGCTGAAGGTGAAAGGTTGGGAAAAAATATACCACGCACACGGTCCTCGTAAGCAAGCAAGGGTGGCCATCCTCATATTGAATAAAATCGACTTCAAGACTAAGTTAATCAAAAGGGATAAGGAAGGACATTATATACTGTTAAAAGGAACCATTCACCAACAAGACATAACAATTATCAATATTTATGCACCAAATAAGGGTGCTGCAACATTCATAAAACAAACTCTCCTCAAGTTCAAGAATCAAATAGACCACAACACAATAATTTTGGGTGACTTCAACACACCTCTCTCACCATTGGACAGATCCTCCAAACAAAAGTTGAATAAAGAAACTATAGAACTCAATATCACAATCAATAACCTAGACTTAACTGACATATATAGAATATATCAACCATCATCAAGTGGATATACTTTTTTCTCAGCAGCACATGGATCCTTCTCAAAAATAGACCATATATTATGCCATAGGGCAACCCTCAGTAAATATACAGGGGTGGAGATAATACCATGCATTTTATCTGATCATAATGGAATGAAACTGGAAATCAATGATAAAAGAAGGAAGGAAAAATCCTACATCACATGGAAAATGAACAATATGTTACTGAATGATCAATGGGTTACAGAAGACATAAAGGAGGAAATCAAAAAATTCTTAGAGATAAATGAAAATACAGACACAACATATCGGAATCTATGGGACACAATGAAAGCAGTTTTAAGAGGGAAATTCATCACCTGGAGGTCATTCCTCAAAAAAAGAAAAAACCAACAAATAAATGAGCTCATACTTCATCTCAAAGCCCTAGAAAATGAAGAGCAAAACAACAGCAAATGCAGCAGAAGGCAAGAAATAATTAAAATCAGAGCGGATATAAACAAAAGAAACTATTGAAAAAATTAACAAAACTAAAAGTTGGTTCTTCGAAAAAATAAATAAGATCGACAGACCCTTAGCCATGCTAACGAAGAGAATAAGAGAGAGAACTCAAATTACTAACATAAGGGATGAAAAAGGCAATACCACAACAGATGCTACAGAAATACAGAAGACAATTATTTTGAAAACCTATATTTCAATAAAATAGAAGATAGTGAAGACATCCCAGGAATCTCCATCTGCTTTCCAAATTGGCCGCACCAATTTTGCAGTTGATTTTTTTTTTTGCTTTTCAAAAATAAACATTAAATTTTATGAATTTTACTCTAAATAGAGTTTATTTGCATCCTATTAGTTCTGATCTGTTTTATTTTAAGTTTTACTCAATTTAAATATTTCTAGTTACTCTCATTATTTCTTTAATCCATAGAGTGTTTTAGAAATGAGATTTTTTTTTCCTAATACTTGGGCATTTTGCAGATATCATCCCGCTTTACACTTCTGGTTTAAATCTGTTAAAACTAAGAACTCTTTTTATTCTTATTATTATAACCAAAGATTATTCTTTTTAGGGCTTTCATTCTTTTACATTTTTGGAGATTTTTTTTGTGTCCTCTTTTAGGTATCATGCCTGAACAGTGCTAAAGTGCTCTAAGGTTAAGTTGGCTAAATGTATTGTTCAAGTCATCTAATTCACTTTGATTTTTTTTTTGTCTCTGTGTTTCATTCATTATGAAGAACAAGTGTTGAATTTCCTGAATATTATTTTAAATGTCTTCTATTTTTCATTGCAGTTCTAAGATATTTTGTATTATGCATTTTCCACTCTTCTTGTCACATAGGGGATCCTTGAGTTTCCTAATTTAGAGATTTCTTGGTATCTTTTTTCATTTCTAGAAATACCTGTTACTTTTGTCTGATCATTTGCTTCTTTGCCATCATTTCTCCTCAAATTTTAATCAGGATTCCGTCCCTGATAATGTGAAAATCTTTGCTTATTCTATCAATTGTTTTGCTCTGGCTCTCTTACATTCTGCTTTTATATAATAATAATAATAATAATAATAATAATAATAATAATAATAATAATAACTCATAGTCCTAATAACATTTGTAACATTGAGCTTTTGTAGAGATTTCACTCTTTAAGAATGTTTTTCTCTCTCATTTTGTTAGCTATCTTATCCACTCTCTATTCTTAAGTAGTCCTAACTGAATACTAGAATTAAAGATTTTATGCATCATAGGTCTTATTAATTTATTTTGAGTAACACTTTGAGAACTAATTTTTTTCACATTTTCAGAGAAGTTATTTATTATTATTGTTACTATTATTTCTTTGTTTTATCCTTTGACAGAAAGGGGTAGTTTTCCTGGAGGCCCACTGTATAAATATCTAGTTTATCTTTGCAGTGTAAATCTTTGGTTTTATCAATGGTCAACTCATCATCAGTGTTGAATTCACCATATTGGTTAAACTCTCCTAGTTTTCTCTCTATAGGAATAAAAGTTCACATTTAGGAAAAATACTCACTGCAAAATCCCCTTCCATTTCACACTTTTGCTCCTGGCCTACACTTAGTTTTCAACATGTGAGTGGTCCTCATCAATTTGTCAATCCAGGGTTTTATTTCAATTTATAATAAATTAGTTTTAGTTAATTTATTTATTTATTAATTTAGTTAATTTATTTATTTATTATTTATAATTTATTAATTTATTTATTAATTTAGTTAAAGCAGTTTCAGAGGTAACATCAGTCAAAATAATTAAGTATGCCTCCAAATAACAGAAACAAAATACAACTTGGCTATTTGTCTCATGTTACTATAGATGTGATTGTATTGGTTAATCATTAAATATCACTTTTATCCTTTTGAATTCTTCTTTGCTGTGTTTGGTAGAAAATTAACTACATGTTTTTGAAGATAATTTTTGCCAACATCAAGATCCTGAATAGGATAAATGAGACATGCTTTATAATATTAATATATAGCTAACTCTTACGGCATGTGATAACTGCTTGAGTTGATAATTGATAGTGTGAGACTGCTTGTTATGTGGGATTTATTTTGTGTATAGGAATTATTATATTGGAAACATTAGTATTTTTCTCATATGCTGTCACCATAAAATCTACTACAGGCATTTTCCTCTTTTCTTTTGGATTTAAGAAACTGGTCACTAGTTAATGGTCACAAATCCAAAAATATATTGAAGTAATTTGGTAATTGATTTCTTTAGTTCATGAACTATAACTCAAAGACTTGTATGTTCAAAATAGCCAAGGAGTATTTTTTTAATAATAGAGATAATTAGATATATAATAGTAAAATTTAATTCACTCAGTGATTTAATTTTTTATATAGGCAGATTGTTCTAATTTTATAAATATGTTTAATTATTGTTAGAAATTTTATGTCTAAACCTTCTTGTTAAGAAGAGATAGTAGAGTATTCTTTCTCCTGGGATAGAAAAATATCAACAGAAGCAAAATTTACTTCTTGCATCAGTAAATATGCCAGGGAAATCAAACTAAAATTGTCTTCAACACAAAAATTTCCTTATCATGTCACCTCTTGCATAAAGATTTAATACACTGTTCATCTGCCTCATATCCTCCAAAATAACACTGATTAATTGATAGTGTGAGAATGCTTGTTAAAGTGGAATTTATTTTGTGTGTAGGAATTATTATATTGGAAACATTAATATTATTCTCATATGCCTTCACCATAAAATCTAGTACAGGCATTTTCCTCTTTTCTTTTAGATTTAAGAAACTGGTCTCTAGTTAATAGTCACATATCCAGAATAACTCTGGAGGATATAAGGCAGTTGAAGAGTGTATGATTAATTTTGACATAGTAAGAGAAACCTTTTAACCATAAAATGAAAAAGAAGAAAGCAAATATTAACATAAATATGTAATGGAATATACAGTTGTAGTATCACTGTTCATTAATATTTTCATTCTCATATTCTAGAATTAGCTTCCCATGATACTACATGCCCGTAAATAACTGTATTTTTATTATTCAATTAAAAACAGAATAAAATTTCAGTTATTTGTAATGTATTGAGCTATTTCACTCTACTTTTCATCCTAATCACTGATCATTACAAAGTTTTATTTATGATTTCTGAATAAACCATACTATTCCTTCATTTTATCATTCTGGGATGAACTTAGTTTTATTTCTGATTTCATGCAAATTCTCTAAAGAAAAACTAGAATGTTTTTGTTTTCTCTCTTACATTTTCTTCTTTCTCTTAACTATTTCTTATCTTTCCCATAAACCCATACCTGTGGTTTACATTCTCCTCATATGTTTTATTAATTTGAAGTGAAATTTGCTACTTAAACATTGTCCTATTCCTCCCCATACAACATAGATGAGGCTACCCTTTATGTAGATGAATGTTCTGCCAGTGGACTTCTACTAAAGAGAATGAATACAAAATGAACTTTTATTTTGAGGAGCACATTCAATGAGGAAGATATTCTGGTATACATGGGAATTCAATTATATTCCTTACTTTAGGATACGCTTTAAGATACCTGCTTCTTACTTATAACTAAAACAATAGAGATAATCTGTAGATACACAATATTTAGTGAAATAAATAATTTCATGTTATCATATATACTGTTAGTGATCACAGTTTATATATAATTCAAAATTGTAAAACACAGAACAGCATATTTCTTAAGGGTCCTAGATATGCAGGAACATTTTTATTTTTAAATGCAAGAGAGTAATAGTTGTAAATTTTCAGGTATATTTTATCTGTTTAAAAGTGAAGCCTGTTGTTACAAATGTTTTCAGCTGCAAGAAGAGCAAAAGGTTCTGATTCTTTTTATTGTTCTGCATTATAATTTACATACCTAGCACATAATTTATTTTAATAGTCTAAATGTTTTTGAAGTATAGGTTCTTTTTTTTCTCAATTACCTGGTTGCATTCTTTTTTTTTCTTTTTTTTATTGGTTGTTCAAAACATTACAAAACTCTTGACATATCATATTTCATACATTAGATTCAAGTTGGTTATGAACTCCCAATTTTACCCCAAATACAGATTGCAGAATCACATCGGTTACACATCCACATTTTTACATAATGCCCTATTAGTAACTGTTGTATTCTGCTACCTTTCCTATCCCCTACTATCCCCCCTCCCCTCCCCTCCCATCTTCTCTCTCTACCCCATCTACTGTAATTCATTTCTCTCCTTGTTTATTTTCCCATTCCCCTCACAACCTCTTATATGTAATTTTGTATAACAATTAGGGTCTCCCTCCATTACCATGCAATTTCCCTTTTCTCTCCCTTTCCCTCCCACCTCATGTATCTGTTTAATGTTAATCTTTTCTTCCTGCTCTTCCTCCCTTCTCTGTTCTTAGTTGCTCTCATTATATCAAAGAAGACATTTGGTATTTGTTTTTTAGGGATTGTCTAGCTTCACTAAGCATAATCTGCTCTAGTGCCATCCATTTCCCTGCAAATTAAATGATTTTGTCATTTTTTAGTGCTGTGTAATACTCCATGGTGTATAAATGCCACATTTTTTTTTTTATCCATTCATCTATTGAAGGGAATCTGGGTTGGTTCCACAGTCTAGCAATTGTGATTTGTGCTGCTATGAACTCTGATGTGGCAGTATCCCTGTAGTACGCTCTTTTAAGGTCTTCAGGGAATAGTCCGAGAAGGGCAATGGCTGAGTCAAATGGAGGTTCCATTCCCAGCTTTCCCAGGAATTTCCATACTGCTTTCCAAATTGGCCGCACCAGTTTGCAGTCCCACCAGCAATATACAAGAGTACCCTTTTCCCCACATCCTCGCCAGCACTTATTGTTGTTTGACTTCATAATGGCTGCCGGCTCTTAAAAAGACATTTTATATTTTTGTAGATTACAATCCAAAAGTAAAAACTAAAAGAATTTTAATAGAAAATCAAATTACAATTTTTATTCTTCAACTGTGATTCAAAAATTCTGACTCCAAGAAATAATAATAAAATAAAATAAAATGGAACAAGTGTACCCAATAACCTTGATAAATGCTTCTACATTACCTTCTTCTTCACTAAAGAAATGAAATTATTAAGATAAAATAATTATTTATAAGGAAATGGAGACTTTCAAGCATAAATATGAGCAGGAAGAAAAATACTAAAATACAGTAAGCAAATTAAATTTACTAAAATTTGACAGTACCAAACAAAAAGAAACAGGTAGAGAATTCTAATTTTAAAAAAACTTAAATGCAAGAAAATAATTATGCAAGTCACACAAATTAAATGTAGTTATGTATAAGGTTTGATAATTTTAGGGAATGTTGAATAATAACTTTTGTCAACTAAGTAAATAATGCATAATGTGATATCTGAAACCAATATTTAAAGAACAATAAAATGTGCATAGATAAGTTAATTGAGAAATTTATAGTCTGTTTTATTAATCTAACAATGTAAGATAAATGTAAAACTGAAAGATCAATTACAAAGCAAACAATAAAATGATAGATATTGAAATGTAGTAGAATGATTATTTTGCGCTGTCACTTGAAAAATCAGCTACTGCAGAAATGTCATTCTAATCTCCTCTTTTATTCTTGAAAATAGTGGATTAAAATTCCCACGTGAAAGATGTCTTTTCTGTGCCAGAAGGAAAGAAATGTCCTTCAAAAAAGAGTAATAGCCAAAAGAGTGGTGTACTAACCTTGTAAAATAACTCTTATTTCCTCATGACAATACTGATATTAAAGACCATTGTATTGAGAGATTGAGCCAATACCTCCTTTGGTCACAATACCTACATACTAACAATTGCATTTTATGAAAAATAACCAGCCTGAGAATAACAATTAGCTGATTTCTGTATTAAATGATCTTAACAAGTTCATCATAAAAATAGTTTTTGATCAAGTGGGAGAAAAGAATAATCAAACTTTAAGAGAGTAGAATGAATAAGACATAACTTTCCTATGTTCATATGTGAATATACGATCAGTGAATCTCCACATCATGGACAACTGCAAATGTTATGGGCCAAGCTATATGCACAATGACCAAACAGACTCCATTTTACCCTGAGACTCCATATCATGTAAGAAATGCTTCTGCCATGGGAAAGCCCTGCCTCTGTACCCATTAATAATTACCTAGCATAACATACTTGGCAACACAAAATAGCAATGTAAAATTGCTCTCTTTGGTTTCTATTTTTCTTGGGCAATGTACCTTGTCATAGATTGATTGTCTAGACATTAATAACCATTCTCTAATGTGTACTGAACTAGGGTCATTTGACCCACTTCTCTTCCGCTTGCTGGTTGCTATGTCAACCTGGAAAGTTCTGTGGGAAATACCAATGTACCCATGGCATTGTCTCGCTAACTGTCCAATTCAGCTTCTGTACCTGCTTGATTGGAGCTACATCAACCAGGATGTGGTTTTTGTCCTTAAATATCCTAAAATGCTTAGGCTCATGGTTGTTCCTTGCAGAGACAGTTATGGCTTCTGTAGGGAGAAGTAGCTGAATGGCTGGCTAAATAAAGATTTTTCAATTTGGACAAATCTGGGTCTTAGTGTGTTTTCTGAGTGACCTGCCCCACAACACAAGAATGGGATCCTAATTAGAATTATTTTGTTAAATGTATGTGTAATATGTGAAAATACACTCTACTGACATGTATATCCAAAATAACCAAATACAATAAAATTTAATGATTAAAAAAAGACTATGAGAGTATGTTAAAAGCTTTATAACACATTGTTTATGTCTTTAAATCTATTTCTACATTACATGCTTCCTTAATTTTAGATATACTTATGTTGATTTCTCTCTCCTATACATGCTGTGATGACTGTAAATACTTTAAGGATTATGACTGCATTTTTACCTGAAGAAGTCTAGGGTCAGAGATTAAAGGGTGATTTTTCCATTGCTTTCTATTAGTGGCTGTTAGCAGAAGGGAACAAACCTCAGTCCTGAATACTCAATGGATTGGTCATGAAATGAAGTAGATCATTTTTAAAATGTGTGAATTAAATGATAATAAAAACTCAATATATCAAAACCCATAGAATAGGATATACAAAACAGTACTAACTGGAAGTTTATAGCAATCAGTGCCTACACCAAACCACCAAACGGCAGAAAGATCTCAATAAAGTAATAGTTTCACTTCAAGGAACTAGAAAAGTAAAAATATATAAAAAATAAATAAGTAAAAAGAAAAAATAATAAAGATGAAAGCAGAAATAAATGAAATGGAGACAAAAAGTAGAGAAGATCAACAAAAGAAAGAGTTGGTTTTTTTTTTTCAGAAAGATAAACAAAATTAATAAATGCTTAGCTATACTAAGAGAAATAGAATACTCAATAAATAAATCAGAGACAAAAATAAATATTACAACTGACACCACAGAAAACAAAGAACTAGTAAAATTATTGTGAACAACTATATGTCAAAAATTTGATAATCTAGAAGAAATTCTCAGATTCTTAAACACATACATCTTAGAAACACCGAGTCATGAAGAAATAATAAAAAAAAATTTGAAGATACCAATATTAAGCAAGAAGAATGAATCAGTAACAAAAATCTCAAAAAAAAATCAGTAATAGTTGATGTGTTGGCTTCACAGCTGATTCTAACAAACATTTGTTTTGTTTTGTTTTGTTTTACTAGGCATTGAACACAGGAGTGCCGAACCACTGAACCACATTCCCAGCCTTTTATTCTTTATTTTAAGGACAGAGTCTCATTAAGTTGCTTAGGGCTTCCCTAAATTTCTGAGATTGGCTTTGAATTTATGATCCTCTTACCTCAGCCTCCCTAATTGCTGGGATTACAGGCATGTATCACCACACCCCACCACAAAGGAACAACTACAAGAGACCAAATACCAACTCTTCTCAAATTATTTGCAAAATACACAATGACAAAAGAAAGTTACAGATAATATACTGCAAAATGTAATGCAAAAGTTCTGTAAAGAGTATAAGCAAACCAAATTTAACAACACATTAAAAATATTATCAAGCATTGGTGCACTGGTACACGTCTATAATCCCAACAATTCAGGATGCTGAGGCAGGAATATCAAAAGTTCAAAGCCATCCTTAGCAACTTAGCAAGACCCCAAATAACATAGTTAGACCCTGTCTCAAAATAAAATAAAAGGGCAGGTGATGTGACTCTGTGGTAAATGGCCCCTGATTTCTATCCCTGGTGAGAGAGAGAGAGAGAGAGAGAGAGAGAGAGATTATGTTTAATCTTTTCTTTACATTATTGACAATAATTTCTCTTTGTGTGTAACAGTCTCAAAACTGAAAAGTTAAACAACAAAAGATTTAGTAAACTTGATATGGAGGTAGGGAAAGATTTTATTACAGAGGACCCAAAAGCACTAATTGTATTGTATACTCAAAATAAAACAAGAATTTGTATTCATGAAAAAACAAATAATCCATAATTAAAATGGATAGCATGCAAATAGTGAGAAACTAAATGTGAGAAAACTAAATAGCTCATAAATACTTTCCAAATATGCTTGCTGTTACCTGAAAATGCAACAAGTAGCTATAAAAAGATGTTAACTTTCCTTATCTTTATTTTTATCTGTCAATGTAGATTTCCATATGATTATTTGATTTTTCCCCAGTATTTTTCCACTGAACAATGATACTGTCAGTAAGGTAAGAAAGAATTTAATTAAGCTCACCAAAACTTCACACAGGTATTCAAAAAGAGGACTTTCTAAGAGTATCTTCCAATTAGACCTGTTTCAACTGGCTTTGCAGAACTAGACTGAAACATAACTCCCCAAGCTAAATGTTGCTGAAATGATTATTACTAGCTCTACTAAGACATTACATAGCCAGTAAACTGGGAATTTCAAGTGAATTTCTGCTAGACACATGAGTGGAACACAAGCTTTGAAGAAATTATTTGGTGTCTCAGGAAGATTTTTCCAGTCTAGTGAATGTTTCAGAGATTGATTGTTTACTGCTGACTGCTAGTAGAGAGTTTATGGACTGTTTATTTATTTCAAGATGGCATAAACTTTGCCAGCCACAAAGTTTCCTGCAGAATGTCTCCTCAAGGAAAAATGCATCAGTATCTTAGCTATGAATACTGAGCAAGATTCAGCTTTTTATATAAACTAGATTTTGAGACTCCATTGCAGAAGCCGTACAGATTCTCTTAGACTTACAATAAGGTCAAGTTTCAATAAACCCACTGTAAGTTGAAATTACCCAAAGTCAAAATCCATTTCATACACCTAACTTTCCATGCCTCATAGCTTAGCATCAGAGTGTACAGTACAGTAACCATTGTTTACACAAGCAACTGAAGGAGCTGAAACATGCTGCTGAAGCTCAGCATTTCAAGGCAGCAAAAACACATATTGTTATCCTAGACAAAGATCAAAATTCATAATCTGAAGTATGGAATTACTGAATGTGTTTTACTTTCACACTATGGTAAATTTGGAGTATTTTTCAGTTGAACAATTTTTAAGTAAGGGATTATAGGTACTAGGCCTCTGTTTATGTATATATTTATTTATTTCAAAAAAGAAAACAATTACTACATATCAAATGCCTTTTTCTCATGGATATAAAAAAGGAAGTATGCTCTGATAATATTCACAATGCCTCATTATTAAATTTTTAACTATTGAGTCAAATGTTCTACATAGTTCCTGAAGTGGAAAAGGAATTGGAAGTTTTATAAATATATTTTCCAAAACTAAGAAAATTGCTTATTTACACATGCACTAAGATGCACATTAAGCTTATTACTGTGTTTTTTTCCATCGTGATGGATGCTGAATGCTAGAGAGATAAAAATGCATGACACATGCTCATAGCTTAAAAGCAAGAGTCGTGTCTTGTTTGAAGAAAATAATGATCTCTGCCACATACATACACAATGTCAATAAAGAGAGTATAAAAAGTTTAAATTAAGCGTGAACAACAAAGTACTATTAGAACACCTTGAATCTGTAACCTCAGCTTGGTTTCTAGGAATGGAAACTTGAAGGAAAAGGATGAGCAAAATGCTTAACGTCAGATTTTGTTGTTATCTTTGTGGTGCTGACTTAGATCAAAGTCCTAAAGGATAAATAAGAATTCACAGAATATCTATAGGAGGAAGTATGAGATTTTAACTTAATAATGAGTCTATGCTCTTTGCTCACCAGTAGCTACATAAAACTTTAAATTGCTTTCTCTCAAATTGAGAGGAGAAAAGTAACTGACACAATGGTGTGTTACTGGCAAAGAAAACCATTTACCTTTTGATGCAGCAGAAGTTTCATTGTCATCAAAGCATCACCTCCCAAGTTTATTTTAAATTCCCCCCCTCATTATAGATTGAACTATTTTGGGGTCAGTGGGCAATATTTGGCTTATTTTTTGGTCTTTAACAGGACAGTAAGGTATTTAATATGATCATTTCAAGGACATTTTTGTTCTAGTCTTAAAAATCATCTTGGAATTCTCATCAAAACTGAGAAAAATATCCAAAATACAGTATTAGAAAATTATAAATGTCACATAATAACTACCACATACTGAGCATTTTCTACATGGCAAGCGCTTTGCCAATTATTTCACAATTGCCTAATTTTATCCTGATATCCCTATGAGAGTCTTATTTTTTTTTAACAAAGAGTCACGACTAATATGCACAAAGAATTAGAAAACAGGTTAAAAATTGATGGTATTTCACCCTGTGATCACAACTCGTTTAATGTAGTTGAGTTAAACAAAGGGAGTGTTTATATGAATACAGGAATGGAGAAGAATCTCACAGTTAGTGTGGAAAGCATTCCTGTATTAATATTTCAGGCTTGCAGCAGCACAGATGTCTTTGAATACTTCAAGCATGAAAAAATATTCTAGGCAAAATAAGTCGTATTTATAAAATAAACAGAGTTATAAACAACCACCACTACACTTGAAATCACATTTTTTTTTTAAAACTTGAAATAATAAGTGAGGCTGAGAATGAAGAGCAGGAGATCAGGTAATAGCAAAGAAGTTTCAGGCAATGAATCAAGTTTGAATTTTATCTTCTAAGTATAGAATCTGCCATTTGAGACAAGTTAAAAATCCAAATTAAATTAAACTTGCCAAGATAGTAATTTCAATGAAAATTAATTATTTAAACAAAAGCCAATAATATTAATGCCTGAAATATCTATAAAACAACTTTATCAAATGTTGTTACTGAGAAGTTCTTAAAACTGTGTGTCAAAACTGAGTATCTTATATGATAAAAGTTTGAGCCATTAAAAACATCTGAATATTTGCAGCTAGGAGGACTGAAATGATCAATTATTGACTACAGAAAATTTATGTCTATCTTAGTGTGTACAAATATCAGCAAAACTTCTTTTTTTCAAAGACTAATAGTAAAAATGACTTATACAAAATTTGGCAGTATTAAAACATGCAGACATATCATGTATCAAGTACATTATTTTTCTGTATCTAAAAGAACCATCATTTATAAATTTGACTGAAGAGATCAACCAGGTAGAGTAACCAAATAAGTACTGTCAAGATTGTAAAATGTTAGAAAATAAAATATGTTGTTTTCAGCATATTCCATGTGACTAAAATAAAGAGAACTCTTTCACAACAGAATTTGCCATGTAGAAGTTTACTTGAATAAAAGCCTATGTGCAGCAGCCCAGCTGGCTGGGCAAAATAGCCCGGGGGGGTGACGAAGAACTTGTGTAGATTGATACAGCAGGAGTAGGAGCCATTTATTGCAGGACAGGAGCAGTATTTATACATTCCACACAGCTTATCTAATTAGCATAAACTAGTTACATCAGTCAACCAATAAGAAATCTCCACACTTAATGGCTCACTGGTGTTACTTCACAAACCACTCCCTCTGGCATTTTGCCAGGCGCCATCCAGACTTGTTTACAGACTCTAACACCTATGAAGTTCATTTATTTTTAGTTATTTAATACTAAAAAGTATCTTTCTGAAATTAAAAAAGGGACATTACACATGCTTCGCAAGTGCTGAACCACTGAGCTATATCCATAGCTCCATCATTATTCATTCATTCACTCACTCACTTATTGTTTGTGTGTGTTTGTGTATGTTACTAAGCATTAAAAAAAGGGATGCTCTACCACTAAACTATATCCCAACCCTTTTATTTTTCATTTTAATACAGGCTGCACAGGCTGGAATTGAACTTTTAATCCTCCTGCTTCAGCCTCCCAAGTTACTAAAATAACAAGGGTATACTACCGTACCTAGCTTCATAATGTTTTTAAATATCAGCGTGTCTATGTAAATTTTAAAATATTTTGTTTCAATGTCAGAGAATAAATTGTGATAAAAGTTATCAATATGTATGTTTCTTATCACTGGATTAAATTATGAATGATTATAGCAAGTCATTATGCAGTCTCATAATTCTCAGTACAAGTATGCTTATATTCATAAGAATGAATTTATCTTTGTGGTAGGGATGTGGTTGAACAAATTTTCAGGAGAACAGTAGGGAGTTATATTTTTTTGCTGCTCTGATCTAGCAATCACCCTTCATATTTAATAAAATTACTTATATTGATGTTTCATTATTGTTATTTAACTATATATGCTGTTTCAGCTGGTTTTTCTTTGCTGTGACCCAAAGACATGACAAGAACAATTTTAAGGATGAAAAGTTTTCTTGGTGCTATTGGTCCTCAGACAGGCAGCTCCATTCCTTGGGGCTCAAGGTGAGGCAGAACAACATGGTGGAAGAGTGTGGTGAAGAAAAGTAAAGAAAGAGACTCTCCCCTCACCATACATAAAATATGTATGCCAAAGGCACATCCCAATGACCCACCTCCTCCCTACCTGCCTACAGTAACCCCTCAGTTAATCCCTGTGAGGGAATTAATGCACTAATTAGGTAAAACTCTTATAACCCAATCATTTCACCTTTGAATTTTTTTTGTCTTGGCTCACACATGAGCTTTTGTAGGACAATTAATATCTAAACCATAACATATGCACAATTATATTTTATCTGTATAATACCATGTTAAAGATTAAGGAGATAATTTCTTGACTCATATTAACACTCCATGATTGATGGGCCACTTATAACCACCATTGTAAGAATATTCTACTTGAAAAATGCCCAATTATCTAAACTTTCAGCAGAGATCTCCACCAAGTTCTTCATATGTACATTCAGTTATTATAGAAATCATGGAGGCTGAGCTGCTTATTACCTGAGAGATGTTTTTAAGGCTCACTTGAGAACTTGTTTATTTTTCTGTATAAAATTGTATTGTAAAAAAATTAACAAACTGGGGGTTATTATTATATTAAATAAGGGTACATGACCCTCTTAGAGTAGTAGGTTCAGAACATACAGCTAAATGAAAAGGAATAATGCACTCTTTCTCCCAAGATTTCATTTTCTAATTTAATTGTTTCATGTAGAACACTGTAATACTATTAGTTAAAATCAGTTCCTTTTCTATTTTCCTTGGTTTCAGAGAGATAAAGAGAAATAAAATACAGTATGTGTTTATAATTATATAAAATCATATTTATATCTCATATCTATTTACTATGTGCATATAAAATAATGTCCATAAATGAGAGAATAATGTAATTTTGTAATTGTATATTTGTGACTTCAGAAAGTCCTTTTCATTTATAACCATTTTTCCAACAACTTTTTAAAATATATGTAATTATATTACATATATTATATATTATATTATATTTCTGGTCACATGTATAGATAATGAAAAATTAAGAATTAGAAAATGTATCCATTTACCATTAATAAATTGCCCTCCTCGTGCATTTCTGACATCCATCTGACACAAAGAAAGAGAGTATCCTTTTGATATTTACCAACTAACTTCTATTAATAATTACTTAAATTGTGATTATGTAACAGTACCAAAGTGAGATAATAAACATGCAGAGAGAATATAATAACAATTATTTATAATAAATGTGTTATCCAATTAATATTGGTTGTCTAAAATTGGCAGATAACAAAGAAAAGTTATTTCAAAGAAGATAAATGTATTTGAGATTAATTCATTGGTGGAGGTATTATGTAGTAGATATTCAGGAAGCTTAGGAAAATGTACATAAGATTTGGACATGTTCCTCTGTTTCACAGAATCAGAATTTATGTTGACCAGTAAAAACCTAAGATATCCATGGTGGAAAGTTTTGCAAAGAGAATGAAGGATATGAAAATACAATTGAAAATATACAGATACCTAGATCAAGTGGGGTTTTTAAACATGGACCTGTGATTTGAAACTGTGCTCTCTAGGATACATCTGCAAAGTTATCAAAAAATGCAGTTAGAAATGGGTAGATTCCAATACTAGAGCTCCATAGATGAAAACTTTGGCATAGCAGTTGACCAAGTGATGTGGATTAGACACAATTACCATGAAAGAAAGAAATCCAGAGGAAAAAGGAAAAAGGTGCTGAGGACTAAATTTTAGGTATAACATATAAAAGAGGAAGAGCTGAAGAAGCAATTAGAAGAAAAAATCAAAGAATACCTAGGGAAGAATTATGTTATAGGAACCAAGGAAGCAGAGCAGTTCCTGCTAGGGCTGTTAACAATATCAGATAATGCAGAGACTTGTACTGCCAACACAACAACAACAAAATCCAATGTTTGGGTTTCATCAGAATTCTATAGGCTTAGTGAAAAGATATATGTGAAGAAATTAATAAAGTCAGTGAAGTAGAACAGGAGATTTAAGGGATTAGAATAACAAGTATTGCAATGCAAAACCATTACTTGTTCATTCAACTGGATCCAGTGAAAAATAAAAAAGATTCCAAAAGATGCCATTTGGACCATAACAAGGGAAGTTTGCCATGCCTAAGAGATTTATATATCTGTATATATATATATATATATATATATATATATATATATATATAGAGAGAGAGAGAGAGAGAGAGAGAGAGAGAATAAATGACAGGAGGTTGTACCAAAGGAACAGATTTTCAGAATCTGAACACTTTTCATTTTTATAATTCACAGTAATAAAGAAATTAAAATTCATTTATTTTCATAGACAGTAAAGAGTTTGAGCACCAGATGGGGAAGAATGCTAAAATGTGAGGCTAGCCTTCTAAAATATTCAACTTGAAACATATTAAAATCCCTCAAAATGGAAAGAAGAACAAGGTTAATATAAAATCATGGTAACAATAATTAAGGGTATTCACAGGTAAACCATGAAGGGAAGGTCAGAGAAAATTCTGGAATTGTCAGGTAACAATAATTGAGAAATTGTGCTTGCACTTATATTATAAATTCATATACTAACCACTTTCAAAGAAAAACTCAATCTTTTGCTCATTTTTTTAAAAGAGAAACTTCAAACAAAAAGGGAGTATTGAGATTGGAGTATACAATAGTACCAGTTAGTAAATTTTGCCTGAAGTTATTATTATCTTTTGAAGAACTGGAGATTGAATTCAGTATCTCCCACGTTAGAAATTGCTCTATAATTAAGTCGCCTACCTCAAATTATTTGAAAAACATTCAACATTCTGAAATTACTACCAGGAAATAAACAAGCTTAAAAGCTTAAGCTAACAATAAAATAAAATTTAAAAAAAAAACATTGCTAGTGCTGAACATAAAATCCCTGCATCATGGACCTTTAAGAATAGCTTCATTAGTGGAAATTTAAAATCCCAATCTTTAGGATTGTACAGATACAAGTGAACTGAGGTGTTTTTGATTAGCAACAAAATCAGAAACATTTATTTCCTTGAAGAAAGTAGTGGCTATAACAATTGAAAAAAACACTATTGATGTTGCATTGCAATGGTTCTTTGAACTTTGCATTAGTAAGAATTTTTTGTTAACATTTCCCTTTCCTTTAGCACCAGAATTTTGTTGTTTCCTTTGTTTTCATCATCTCAGACCTAGAAAAAATTTTTCAAATAAGGTAAAATAAATAAATTTATTTCTTTATCATTATTTTTGATATATTTAAACTTCCAACTGAGGGGGAAAAAGTAAAGGATATATTTAAATTTGGAATCAGTCCCTAATTAACTCTTATGTCTATTTTGGATGATGGTGTGTGTTTATGGTACAGGTGTGCACACATGCATGTCTATGCATAGAGAGATTTGGATGTATGAACTCTTATACCTATTCACATGCCTTCTTAGACCTTTTGTGTTGCTGCATGCTCTGTGCACAAACTCAAGCTGGTCTGCTGATGAATAATTGGACACCTGGCACATAGACTGCCATACTAGTGAAGCCAGTTTAACAAGAGTCAACACTCAGCAAGGTTGGCAGGGGACAACAGATGCTTCACTGAGGCCAGCCAAAATCAGCTGAACCTGGTCCAGATTAGAAAAACCACCTACCTCAGAACAACCTAAATTGCTGAACCACAGAATGTGAGCTAAATAGGTGATTATAATTTTATGCTATTGGATTTTAGGTGACTTATTACATGTTAAAACTAACTGAATAAAAGTGCACTCAAAAAGTAATTTTAAAAACCTCACACAAAATTAAGGTTAAAAGCATCTCAATATAATTTAGAAAATTCATTATGAGAAAAATATATTTCATTACAAAATTTAAATTTTAACATGATTTTATACACACATATGTGTATATATGTATGTGTGTGTGTGTGTATTTGTAGATGGACACAATACCTTTATTTTATTTATATTTATGTGGTGCTGAGGATCAAACCCAGTGCCTAACATGTGCAAGGCAAGTGATCTACATCTGAGCCACAGCCCCTTAACATAATTTTAACTAATAAAAATGCATATAAACTCAAAAGAAATAAAAATATGAAAATTTGATGAATTAAGATATATCCGTATGAACTAAAATATAACCATATGCTCTGGTTTTCCTAGAGCAAACATGGTATATAAGTATTCCAATATCCTATCTATGTTGCCATTTATCTCACTCATCTCTTTCTCTTTGTGTCTCAAATTGGACACGAAGATATATATGGGCACTCTAGAACCTGGGAATAGGTAACATGAGCATAATAAAATCAAGGGAAAGACATGTATTTATAGCTTTCCTTGGATATGAGGTATTTAGTTATAATTCAGATGCGGATATTAATAAATCTGTTCAATAAAAAAGAACCATTTCGAACTTTATAAATTTCTCTTGCTTTATATATCAAATAAATAATCTATAAGCATAATTTTGTTTAAGAATTAATTTTAAATTTTACAAAGATATGTGATGAAATTTTATGTTTTTTCCATCATATGTAGGTTGCTTAATATTCAATAACACCTAATATTTAAATATTAGCAAATATAGCAGATTTTTAAAACATTTTCTGTATAGAATTAGCAATATGATATCCATTGTTCTTTTAAAGTCACTACTATTGTGAGCTTTAATTTGAATAAAAATTTTAATTATTGAAAGATTTTTAGAATTGCTCAGAATTTCAGGTGATGGGAGAGTTGATAAGCTAATTACCTTAATCTGCAAAAACCTATTTTAAAAAATCTATTTATTTTAGTGGCCCATTTATTTCTCCTCCATCTTCAAACTGGTTTCTTCTACAGGAAAGGAAAATAAAACAGTGAAAATTTATTCACTTTGTTAATTACTTTAAAAACAAAAATATTTTTCTATACACACTATCCCCTATCACTTTGTAGCTATAGTGATGCACGCTAATAAGATTGAAAAGAGCTATTTAAAAGTACTTGATGTTTTCATTAAAAAGGAATAAATATATAAGTAATATCGTCAGTCAGTGCTATTAAGTTTTAGTAAATAAAAGCATTTCTGAAATCAAAAATTATGGTGATAAAAATTGAAAAAACAAGTTGAAATTATGTTTTCATTTTGTAAACTTCAAATTTTGAGGTAACAAAGAAATAGTAAACTTTGGTATTTAGTTCAATTAGACTATGGGGAAAATAAGGGAAAAATGCCATTTTTTTCTCTATCACACAATTAAATATTAAGTCTCTGCTTTTTAGCCATTATTACTCAAACATATCATAATAATTTCTAAAACTGGGAATAATTATACATCTCAGATCTTTTCTTTACTATCCCTGCAGCTCCTCTTCCAAATTCTGAAGATCTGGTTGATGTGGCTTTTGTTTCTGAATACTGCCATCTAAATGTCTAGTAAGTCACAGCTTCTATAATCACTTTATTTTGTCATAAATAATCTAAAAAGCTTGCTACCTAATTTTAATTCTCAACACTATATTCCTATCTTTTGTACCATCAGAATTTTCTGATGTGTAAACATCACAACTTTCCAAAATTAATGAACCTCCTAAAGTGTAAATATTATGATAATCAACCTTGTGTTCATGTTGGTGTTTTTCAAACTGTATTTCCTAAAGCATCCACTTCAGAATCACGTGGAGAGCTTAAGTTTTTAAAAATATTGGTATTCATTGCTTACTTAGGACTTAATCTCTACTGCAAGATTTCAAATTCTCAGGAGAAATTTTAAATTGTACCAAATCTGTATTTTAATAGATTCACAAGGTAAGTAATGTTTACATAGACAGATAAAACCTCAATTTGGATGAACCAAAGTCTTATATCATTCTAGGTAAATACTAAGTATAGTTAAACTAATCAAGGTCACCCACCCCCAAAGCATATCTATTGCCTACTTTGAGGAACCTGTAAATCTTACCGTATGTAAGAAAAGGGACTTAACAGATGTGATTAAGTAGAGATCTTCTTCTAGAAAAGGCTCCTCTGGGTTTTACACTCCCCAAATGCAAATAAGACCTCTTAAAGAATTGGGTGCAGTGGACCAGTAGCTATAATCCCAGTTGCTCTGGAGGCTGAGGCAGGAGGATCTCAAGTATAAAGGCAGCCTCAGCAACTTAACAAGGCACTATGTAACTTAGTAAGACCCTGTCTCAAAAATAAAAATAAAAAAATCTGTGTATATGTTAAGCACCCCTGAGTTCAATCACTAGTACAAAAAAAATTAAAGATATCTGCAGTAAATGTTCATTGCAGAATTTTGCACATTAGCCCAAATATGAAAATAATCTATATGTCAGACACTGGATTAATGAATAAAGGAATTGTAGTATGTACGTATGTATACATAGATAGATACACACAAATACAAGCACACACGTATGTATATAATGAAATATTATTCAGTCTTAAGAAAGGAGGAGATCCTGTCATTGGTCACATCTTGGATAGGCCTGAAGGACATTATGCTAAGGAAGTGAGATAGGCACAGAAATAAAAGTATTGCAAGATCTACTTGTATGTATAAGTTTTATGTCAAATTTATAGACAGAGATGATAAAACAGTGGTTAACAGGATCTGGGTGGGTGGTAGAAATTGTGAGGGGTAGACCAAAGAATACAAATTAACAAATACATATGATAAACAAGTCAAAATAGCTTATGTATAGCAGGAGACTATAGTTGATGATAGTGACCTGTATTCAAAGTTTTATTAAATGAGTAGATTATACCTTTTTTTTTTCTCATAGGAGAGGAAAATGCCTAACTACTGATAATGTATATGTTAATCTGTTCCACTATTCGTAAGACTTTTCTTTCATATAGGTATGCACACACTGACGCATCATCACTTCGTGCACGCTAAACATACACAATATTTATTTTTAAAAAATCTTGAGAAGAGTATCCTGTATAGGTTGGGGTAATAAACACCAACATTTATTTTAAATAAAGTCAGGATGAGTTGATCAGGGGAGAATGCAATGTGATGACAGATGCAGAGGTTAGCGTGAAGCAATTACTGAGATGGGAGAGGGTACAAAAACACAGATGGTCTCTGGAAGATAGAAAAGGCAATGAAAGACTCCTTCTCTTCCAACACATGAAGTGAAGATGATTTTGAACTTATTTCTAGAACTGTAAAAGAGCAAATTTTTTTTGCTTAAGCTACCTTTGAACAACTTGTTGCAGCAGAAGAAAGAAACTAATATACCTAGTTTCTCTTCATGGGTTCACTCCAGCTATTCCTTTCTCCTGAATATTTTACATTGTTTCCATTAAGATCAAAATCACCAAGGCTGGGGTTGTAGCTCAGTAGTAAATCACTGGCCTCGCAAGTGTGAAGTACTGGGCTCAATTCTCAGCATGACATATAAACAAACAAATAAATAAATAATAAAGGTCCATTGACAGCTAAAATCGAAAGGTTAAAATCTCTCTATTTTCCAGGACTCACTTTAGACATCACCTGGATGTGATTTCCACATTTTCTAGATGAAATCTAGAAAAAAATTTTCCTCAGCCATATTGTGAAATGACTAACTGGAACATATTGGATTTCAAAATGTTTAGTTCTTTTTGGTGAGTATTAATATTTGATGTGCTACTGATTAAGCGTATTTCAACACTAACTCTGCCAAAGGTACACTTATTTTTAGGACCATTATACAGATACTGTCATAAATCATATGATACATTCATAAGTACTTTACATTTATAGGGAGCTTACTTGAGACAAGTGTAGAAATATTATAATGCAACAATGTTCAGCTAATCATCCTCATTTAATCAGTCAGCTCAAACATTTGAATACTCTATTATGTTGGGGGTCATGAAACTAAATGGAAGCTTAGGTCTAAATGTTCTTAGTAAGAGTATTAAGTTATGCATTTGCAAATTCTTATGCTATATTTTTGATTTAAATTAACTGCTTGATGAGTCTGAATTAACTTAGTTTATACACAGACTTTTGAAATAAAATTATAAGTAAAATGACAATTCTCTGCACCGGTATTCTACTGGTGCTCTACTACTCTGTCGATATGGTACTTAATGCAGCATGAAGTAGACATGTATATCCAACTATATCATACATATTGTATAGCTCTTGATTATAAAATCAGTTAGAATGCTATTTAACAGTGCTGGTTATAGGATTACAAGATCAGTAATAGAGTAATCATTCTCAAGTTCTACTGAAAGTAGCTAGGAATATGAGCATAAATAAAGCAAAGAGCTTCTGAATTAATTCAGATAAGGTTAAGGTGTATCCAGAAAAAGACAGATAATGCTATTACTTTTTTTTGGTGGGAAGTTATTATTACTGAATACATATGCACATTTTTGTGTATGTGAACCATCTGAATTAATAATAATTATTAATTATTAATAATAATACAATCTATTATGCTATCAGTAACCTCATATTCATGGTAGAGGTTTTCCTAAAAGTGATCATGTTATCTATGAACATCTACCACATAACAACAATTATGTGAGTTATTTTATGGCTTTCTACATTATCTGTCATAATAAGTCTGTAATACTTTGTCCAATGTCACACAATTAAAGAAGACATGCATGAACATAGGACCAAAAGTTTAGAGTTTCTAATATTTATCATTATAAACATGACTATTGCCTGCCAGTACTTAAAGTCAAATTCTGTGACATCTTTACTCTTCAGTGGGGATGAAATGAAGCCCTTTGGCAAGCACTGCCTACACTGGCTCTATTTGTGTGCCAGAGTCCTTGAAATTGTGGATCTGTCAGCAATTTCATAGATGTGCCAATGGTTTCCTATATATTTTCCTCTAGAAACTATTTATTTCTAATTACCCAATTTCTGATTTCCCCAATAATCCAAAATAATACACATGTATTTTGGTTGGCCATGATAGGATGATAGAGAACTAAATTTATACAGGGACTGTAATCAAATCTTTCCTATTAATGAACTCATTCAACCAAAGAAATTTTTGTCTTACCATATTTTGAATACTCAGTCAATAAGAATAACACATTCAGCTAATTAACTACGTGGCTATTCTTAATATATATATATTAAGAATAGCCACATAGTTTATATATATATATATATAAACTTTAACATTATTTAAGATGAATAATTTTAATCAATTTCATAAAATCAATTTCAAGCAGTAGTTTTGTAAATTAGCAATTTAAAAAGTAAATAATGTGAAGCCTACTTTCTGAGTATGTGCCAACAATAGTGATAGAACTGAAACTATGGGTAGAACTGAACCACATAACTTATTGCTTTTTTCCATCTTAACTAAACACATATCACACATGGCAGCCATAACTTTTGCAGTTTAAGGTATGACACCAAAACTAACATAAATTTCTTTTATTTCTTTCTCACAGTTTCAAGGATAAAAGATTTGTTATTACCATAGATCTTAGCAAGCTCAGTCCATGGTTTTTATTTATTGTCCTATTAAGTTGAGAACATTTACCTTTTCACTTAAAGGGAGGACCTTAAGTCTTCTCTTAGGCATAGCCAAAATGCTGGCATTTCCATTGCTGCACAATGGGACTATTTTAAGTTAAATATATATTACTTGAAAACAAGCACAATGCTACCACACAGTTGATCATACAACCATGTTGGCTGCTCAATGACTAATTGGCAGATAGTGCTTGTGGTACAGATAAGCTTCAGGAAGTGGTCCTTCCTGTCCTGGATGCAATAGAATAGGATACTGGGAGATTTCACTCTACTCAGAATGGCATGGAATTTGAGATTTATGAATTACATATTTCTAGAATTTTCTATTTATTATTTTTGCAACACAGTTGATGCTGGGTAATTATAACCATGGAAAGTAGATAAAGAAGGCCACTGAATTAAGAATCAAAGCTATATTCAGTATCATCTAAATCTGTGATTAGATTTATAGCTCTGAGAGCATTTGAATGTAACATTTTTTTCATTTATTGCTTTAAGAGACATCTTTATTTTTCCAGCCGGCAATGCAATTTTTATAGAATTATGCAGAAATTGCTTACTTTTGCCTGTATATTCCGATCATGGTAACTCATTTTGCAAAACTAGGCACATAATAATATGATCTTATCCTGGTTGAAGAAATGATAGTAGATCTAAAACCAAAGAAATTTGACTTTATGGAAATTAGATAAAACCTTAAAATATGCTTAGTTCATCTTTGTCTTCTAGCAGCATATTTTTTGAAGGTATTCCAAATATATCCATGCAGAATCATAGAAAAATTATTTATGTACAGTTAATTCTCACTATTTGTAGTAGTTTTGTTCTACAAATTTCCATTAATACTGAATTCGCAAATACCAAATCTTAACAGAAACTCAGGATTTTGTTGCTGTAAGCCCCTAGTCATAACATTTTCCTGAGCCAATCGAAATATAATCTTGTTTTATATGTATTATTTTTAAGACAGTTTATTTTATATATATTGTTGAACTCCCTACACTGAGCATATGATCAACAGCATCATAACTATATTAGTTGCCTAGGGCTGCTGGAACCAAATACCTAATACCAAACAACACACACTTTGTCAGAGTTCTGGGAGTTAGAAGAGCATAATCAAGGCACTGACAATTTTAGTTTCTGCTGATGACTCTCCTTGTGTCCTCACAGCGTTCTGTGTGATGATGGCTGAAAGCAGGTACTCTCCTGTCTCCTTTTCTAGGAACACCAGTTCTATCAAGTGGATGCCCCACCCTATGATCTCACTTAACTTAATTACCTCCCTAAGGTATTGTGGTCACATGCATTTATGTTGGGAGTTAGGGCTTCAAAATATGAGTTTGGAGAGAGAATTACACAATTCAGCTCATACAAAATCAGAAGCAACCTTATCTAACATATATTTCTCTGTGAGTCATATTACAGCATTCTAGTACTTAGCAACAGTAAATAGCACTTTAGAACTATGCTAGGAGACACTTAAAACAGCAAAGTTATTAAGTCAAAGCACAAAAATTTGAAAAACATGGCATTCAGTAGACTGTGAAAGAGGCATATATTTAGAGTGGGAGCTGATAAAGAAGGCAGAGCCTCACCTCAAACCTGTGAAACTGAATGTGCATGCATTCTGCACATACCTGCAAATGACCTTAAAGTTATCATGAGTGCTGAGTTAGAGGTTGTAAATTATTTTTAATGAGCATGAGAATCATCAAATTTGGAATTCATAAGTAACGAGGAGTAAGTAACCATATTATATTTTATTTTGTTATTTATTTATTCTGACTTCTGTTATTCATTTTTTTTCCTCTCTGGGGAAAATTCTTGATGTTGTTTCTCATCACTCCAGATGCTAAAGAAAGAGTACTTTGGGAATTCTTAAATCCACTATTAGGGATTATTGCTTAATACTATTGACTCCACTGAGAATAAATATTCTTATATATAACAATGCTAATACAGCATTTAAAACTATAATGACTGATTTCTCTCAGATTATTTAATTAATCTTATAACATTACCCATCAAATAGATGATATTGATATTTCAGGGGGAATTAAAGCAGAAATTAAGAGTTTTACTCAGTTCTGTTTAATTAGTAACTGGTTCAGAAAAAAAAAAACATAGATTAATGAATACTTTCTGTCCAAATAGACATGATTGTTTCCAGTAATCCATGCATGATGCTTTCAATGATCTATGGGAATAATTCATGCAAAATACAACAATTGTTTTTAATCAAGGCTTCAACATGAACTAGCGACTTACATTTAAAAACTTACTCTTCGTGTACATTTTGTAGAATCATATTGGTCATGCAGTCACATATATACTGTCATATATACAAATTTTAAAAAAAATTAAAACTTACTCTTGGTAAGAAAGAAAACTTAAGAAATTGGCCACAAATGATTAAAAATATAATACAGAAATAGAGAATTTTGAAAAATTGTTTTAAGTTATGCCATTAAAAGCAGGGAATAATCAAAGCAAGCCTTTTCAGGTTCTGAAATTTAAGTTGATGTGTATGTATGTACTCTGCCCTCCTGACTCTGGCCACTCTGAGTGATGCTGTTTAAAAAGTTCTTTTAGCATTGGGATATTGTTCACGGCATCTTACACACTTGCTGTGCACTTCCACATTCAGCTTTGGAATCAACTTGGGTTGCGTTGACACCTGTTTTACTACAAAATTGTAAGGTAAAAAAGACTGAGGGATGATTTCTTTAATTTCTTTAGACACCAAGAATACGGTTCAAAGCAGGTTGAATTTTTAAGTGCTTTGGGTGTTTTTACAATGTTGTGCCTTTTATCCATAGGAATGTCCACCACATCTAATTGGAATGGAGATGACTTGGAAAATCATTGTTCCTTCCTGCACATGAATAAGCATATGATATGTACCAACTTATACCTTGGTAAAACTGAAATATCTCCTGAATCTTATCTCAACAAGAAAGGAGAATCAGGAAAGAGAAACACTAATTATAATCCGGTGAACAAATATAAAGGTTCAAAGAAAAGCAGGTAATTCCTTCCTCTACTTGGTAGAGCTGGCTGAAGAGAAATTAGACCCAAACTGAGGTCATAAACAAAATCCATAGAAGCCAGATATAGAGTAAGGTACAGATGGGATCAAAGTGTGATATATCTAATGAAGATGGAAAGACCTAAGAGAATTTTAAGTTTTGGAACTGTGAGCAAAATGATTGAGAGATGTCAGTAAATTTTTCAGACACATTGTGGAGCAATTCCGTATTTGATCTTAAACATTCTGGCATTTGTTCCTAGGTTTGCATGACAAGAAACTTGAAACTGTATATAAGTATTGGTATTGTGGGGTTAGAAAAAAAATTGACTCCAAATAACCCAAAACACACAAATTTGAAATACAGAAAGTTACTAAATTTATGAATTTACAACATAAATTATAAGAACCAGGCAAACTAAAATGCATACAATTTTACAGGCAGCAAATGACAGTACACAAAACTAGAAGGAAAGGGCCAGATACAATGTTGGATTCTAAATTCATTTTCTTGCATTTAGAAGGATGCAACTAACATGAGCCAGATGCTTCTTTTCCTTTTAGTAGTTTGGATAATGTTCCCCAAAAACCTCTAAAACATTTGGTCTATAAATTCTTCTCTCTCTCTCTCTCTCTCTCTCTCTCTCTCTCTCTCTCTCTCTCTCCCTCTCTCTTAGATTGGATTTTTTATTGCTGTGAAATAATTGAACAGAATAATGAGTTTCATTGTGGCATATTGTACATGCATATAACATAATCAGTTCTATAACCCAATACCTCCACTATTCCCCAACCTCCTACCTTTACCTTAATAACCTCTCTCTCTTTTCATGATGTTCTTTATTTCATTTATTTTTTTATTTATTTGGTACCAGGATGAAATCCAGTGCTTCACACGAGCTAGGCAAGTACTCTCTGCCACTGAGCTATAATCCCAGACCCATTCTTCACTTATTTTTCTCCTTTTTTCCTGAAGTTTTCACATATGGGAGAAAACACTTGAACAATGTTTTATTTTCCTTAACATGATGCTATTTCTATCCACTTTCTTGCAAATGACATTTCATTTTTTATATTTCTGGATAAAACCCTATTGTGCATATGTACTGCATTTTCTTTTTCCAGTCATCAGTTGATGGATACTTAGGCTGATTCCATAACTTGGCAATTGTGAATTGTGTTGCAATAAATATGGACATTCATGGATCTCTAAACCTTCCTGACTAATTATTTTGGAGATATACTGATGAGTAGAATAGCTTGCTCATAAGGCAGTTGTACTTTTAGTTTTTTTAGTAGCCTTCATACAGATAATATTTTTAATAACTGCCGTCTTTCCTTGTCTACATATTTCTATACTGTGCCTTGAAGTAGCCTGGGTAAACTCTTCCAGCATCTTTTCACTTGATTTTGAACAGTTAATAAATTGAAGTCTCCAAAATAGAAGCTGAGATAGAGTTTGATGTTATGGTAAATTCTCAGAAGAGTTCTTCATTTAATATCGTAGGTCAATTGCTTACACTACGCAAAAGTGGGCAAAAATTTTATTTAGAATAATTTAGGACTTTAAAATTTTGTAACTCTGTAGAGACTTATCTCTTCATGTTTTCCTCTTGTACAGAGCTAGTAAAAAAGAGATTAATCTCATAAACTTTTAAAATTGTCTGTATTCCAAATCGCATTCTCCAGCTGGGACAGTATATATTTGCAAGGGTTGGTTGACTCCTCTCAATTTGGAATTTTATTCATGTTAAACACATGTACAATAATGCAAGCTTAATAATTTCCACTGACATGTAAGATAATTTTGCCTTTCTAAAATCATCATGTTATAAGTCATCTTAAAATTGTTCATTTTCTTTCTAAATATTGTACTGAAATGTTCTTAGCAATGATATAGTTGTAGAACCATTGTGTTCACAGAAATATACATAGGGGAAAGAGGGAAAAATATATTGGCAAAATGAAATTGTCATAAAATTCATGTTTACATATTGTGAGCCAATATTTTTTTAAGATCATACAATTTGGGCACCTTTAAAATATGGGAAAAATGTTACTTTTCTAGAATGCTATTGTAATAGGACTGTATGGGGAAGGTTCAACAGCCAGGTTTTGTATGTGTGGGTCTATACTGCTCATTAGCTGAAGAGTTGTATTTCAGCTCATATTATAGATTATATGAAATAAACATTTGGCAGTTGTCAAAGCAACAAAATGTTCATAATTTTATGACAAAGCTGTATATGTAGACATTTTGAGGGTTTCTAACATACCTGGTAATCTAATGCTTTCAGCGGAGATGATTTTCTGCTCATTACAAACTTCCCGTCCTTTTGTGATTTTATTTCCTTTCATAACCAAAGCATTTAATTGTTTTCACAAAGCAAAGTAGTACAGTTTTCATAAACTTCTTGTGGGAAGGAAAGAAGTTTTGAAATTATGGAAATTACGATTTATTCCAATTCAAATTCATCTAGTCCAACTCCATTATTTAAAAAATATTATTTGAAATCATAGCCTTTGAAACTTACCTACAGCAATCAAATCCGTAAGGTTAGAAGTAGAAATAGACTCATATTATAAAACTTTCTTTATTCTATCTTCTAAATCATGTTTTAGTAGTAGAAAACAAATAGATCCTTAAAACAGGTTTATAGAAAAATAGCATATTCTTTCCATAGGCAAATGGGTAGTGATAATATTTCAATTATTAAAATGAGGAAATTGAATTAATTGTTGGATTTGTTAAGAATGAATGGTTTTTTTTTTTTCATACAGGTAATGTGAATTTTCCAAATGTGATCATCCCAGTTTAAATAGAATACAAATGAAATCTTAAATTCTAATGGAGAATTTCTGTGTCACAAAATTTTGCTGCCAATGATGAAATACAATTTGAGTTAGTTTCCAAAGCCACAGAGCTAGTTCAAACATTGAATATGTTCTTATTTAACAATCCAAGTTTTATTTATCAAGTACTCCCAATATGCTTAGCATATAAGGACATCTACATTTTCAAGAAAAAGAAACCACTCTTTTTCTTCCATAGCAATCTCTGTAATGGAGGTAATTATGCTGAGGCTGAGAACAAGAGAGTAATAAATGAATAGAGGTTAGTGCTAAGAGCCAAGTATATGATGCATGGCATTTTTGGTCGAAAGGTGACGCCAGCTAGCCATTGAGATGATATGATTATGTTAAGATTTGCATTCATATGGATATTGGACTCCTGCTGTTCACCTAGGCCGGCTACAGGACTCCTGGAGAGTTCCCATTGGTTGGGGAAGTACAGTAGGAGGGAGTTCCGGGGGAGGAGCTCTCTCTGCGGGTCGGGAGGTGGCCTCGTGGGTGGAAAAAATCTGCCCGGGCGGTACCGGACATTGGCGGCAGTTTCAAAAAATAAACTTTGTTCCTGCTTGAGTGGCTCGTGATTTTGTGCCCAGCCAGACTGCGGCAGGTTAGTTTTGATAAACATGTAGGAGCTCAGAGTTCACCTTGTTTTCTCCAAAGATTTTCAAGTAACTTGGCGTCTATCTATTATACTGCTCTTGCCTTAATCTCTCACTGCCTGCCAAAACCAGGAACTGTCAAACTCATCTAAACAATCTAACAATTCTGAGAGAGTAAGGCTGTATCTCAACTGTACAAAATAAGCTCTCACTTGGTGGCTTCACTTGAGATAATATGGACAAGCACATCAACAATTATTTATCAAGAGCCACTTATGTACACTCTTTACAGGAAAGAGAAGAACTAACATGGTTCTTATCAATCTTTAGTGATCATACAATTTGCATGGTAGCTTTGTTAAAATGCACATTGCAGTTTAGTAGAGATTGTGTGGACTGAGATTGCATTTCTAGCAAATTCAATGATGATATTAACATATCTTGACTTTCATTAACAAAGGACTAATATGCATTGATCAGCTACTATTTTTAATGATCTTTATTGAGCTATAATTTACAAAACATGCAAAATTTTAAATATGACTCAAGATTTAAAAAAAAAAAAACAAATCTTACAAGGTTGCTCAAAAACCACAATCTAATTTTAAAACAATTTGTTCTCCTGTCTAGTTTTATTGAATTATAATTGACAAAAATTCACAGTAAACAGTATGATGGTTGATACATAAATAAATTATGAAACGCTTATCACATTCAAACTCTTTTATATAGTTACCAGTCTTTGTGTGAAGGCTGAAAGTACTTAGGAACTTTCTCTAACAAATATCAAATATACATTGATTTATTTTTAAATATAGTAACCATAATATAAGTTAAGTCTTAATAACTTATTCATATTATAAATCCAAGTTTGTATCCTTTGATTAATGTCTCCCTGTTCTTCCCTGGTAGCCACTCTTCCACTCTGTTTCTATGAGTTTAACATTTTCATGTTCCACATACAAGTGAGATAATGACATTCTTCTAAAAAGACACACAATGGCCAACAGGCCATTTTAAAAAAACTTCAACAACACTAACCTTAGGGAAATGCAGGTTACAGGCACATGAGATACCACCTTGCAACTCTTAGGATGCCTGTTAAATGTCAAAAGACAATATATGATGGCATCAATGTGGAAAAAAAGGGAAACCATACCTTGTTGGTTAGAATGTAAACTGTAAGTCATTATGGAAACAATTTAATTATATGTAGATAGAAGAATGGATAAAAAAAATCATCAAATCTCTCTCTCTCTCTCTCTCTCTCCCTCTCTCTCTCTCTCTCACACACACACACACACACACATACACACAAACTTATATTAATTTTTTCCATTTTAAAGAAGGAATTTTTGTCATTTCCAACAACATGGATGAAACTAGAAGACATTACACTAAAAGAAATAGACCAGGCACAGGTCGCCTACTATTATTTATTTAAGGTTCTAAGATAAATAATGGACAGAGGAGAGATTCAAATGCCAATGTGTTTACTCAGAAAAAAAATGTGCTTAACTGTAATAATTACATGTTATACTTTTTGACTTGATACACTGATTAATTCCCACTGTTAAACCCAATTAACAGATTAGGATCTGAGACTAACAAAACACAATTAATTTGAACAATATTGTGGAAGTATCTAGTGACAGAAACAGTACTTCACACTTGCATCTGATTACAGAGCTGGTTCTATCATACTACATTACTTTGCCAAGCACTGCAGGAAACTATTCTCTAAAAATTTTTTATTAATATGAAAATGCTCCGGAATCTGTATCTCTCTGTAAGAAGTGTCAGAATAAAGCAATTTTCAGTATAAATTACCTATATATGTAGTGTAAATAAAAAAATGAGACCAAATAATTTTCCCTTCTTTTGCTCCAGTTTTAAAATAAAAATTCAAATATCTTCTATTTCTTCATTTTTTTCTTGTGCTTAGGCCACACAGAAGGGTAGACTCCTGTGGATAGAGTCTTTGTATCTATTTTTGAAATTAATAGAATCCTAACATTTCATGCATCATTTTTTGTTTTTATTTTTTTATTTATTTATGCAGTAAGGATTGAGTACATCCCTAGGCCTTTTTATTTATTACTTTGAGACATGGTCTTGTTAAATTGTGGGAGGTGTCTTCAAATTTCAGATCATTCTGCCTCAGTCTGATGAGTTACTGGGATTACAGTTGTGGGCCACCATGTTCAGCTTTATGCATCTTATTTTAAAACATAAGATTCCATGGGTCTTGATTTTGAAAAGTTCCAAATGACAAAAACAATTCAGAAAGTCATTAACTCTTCTATTCTGTAGAGCAGGGATAGTAATAGACTCTCTATACTATAATTTTAAAACATTTTACATTACAGGGTTTTCCCTTCACAATAATATTTCTAAAATCTAGGTTTTTTAAAATGAAATCTAACTTGTCATTGACCACTGTAGAACACACTTACTATATTTGGGGGAAAGGTAGACAGAAAGTTGAAGTAAAAAATGAAAGGTTTTTTAAAGAAACCTCAGTAGTGTCTAACCCATGGGTTGAGACAATGAACCCTAAAACCAAGTACTGTGCCAGTTCTTCTCATATAACCACTTTTTAGATAACCCTCTTAACTTCTCATTCTCCTGGGTACAACTGCGAATAGGATCATATGATGTGACATCCATTTTTGCAAGTTGTTTGATCCATTAATACATACTTTAATTGAAAAGAGACAGAGAGAACTGAATAGTTTTTCACTTTCGATTGCTACAAGTGTAACTTAGGAAATTTGCTCATGTTGTACCATGAAAGGAGGCTGAGGCAGATATTTCTCAGATTGTGGACAGTGAATCTGTTGGAAAGACAAAGAGCAAACCAAAACCAGGAGATATAAACATTGACTCCCAATTGGATCTACATATATGGATTATGAAATGTGGACTTAATATTTAATTTCTCCTCTGGGATAAATAAGCTTAAGTGTTATTTCTATTATTTTCAGTCAAAGAAACCTAGTAGAAACATATAGTCACTTAGATAGTTGACCTGAAGGAAGGTTCTAATCTCTGAGTCCCATTTTGGTCAAAATCATTATCTTCTTTGTCATGAGAATTAAACCAAATAATTTATTTATAATTTCCAAGCTTAATACATGACCATGGTGAGACTCAGGTAATATTACTTGTTGTTCTTTACCAAAACAACAACAAAAAAGAATCCACTTTCTACTTACTTTTATCTTTATCTGGATTATATTTAAAACTAGGAAAAGGTTTTCTGCTTTGTTTTAGGGCCTTTTCACAGGCTGCTAAAGGGGAAAGAGAATTGATAAGATATCATTCTGTTTCGTAACATTTAATACGCAAAATTTTAAAATCTTAATATAAATTTCTATTATTTAAAATTAAGCAAAAAAATTTTACCAGCAAATTAAAGTTGATATTTATTGAGAAACATCGTATTTCTGTAACTCTTTCTATATTTTGAAAGAAATACACATTTTGTCATATATTACATATTTTAGCATTCTAACATTGTGTATGCTCATTACTTTAAGAAAAAAAATCAATGAAATATTATTTTGGGATTGTAATCCAACCATCCTAGCAATGTAAAATACATTGTAGCAATTGATCCAAATTTGAAATATAAATTTAATTATTCCACAGATAATGTTTTATAATACTTATAATTAATACTCCTTTAGGTCAATAGACCTTGTTTGTTTTGAGTAATATATTTTTAATGCTTTCTCTCAAAAACAAATCTCTAAAAAAATGTCAAGATATTGTTTGATATTAATAAAAGAGAAGGGTTTAAATTAGAATACAATGTGAGATATTTTTAGTTTCTAGGGCACACAAAATTCAAAATTGTACAAGATCTGCTGTAGTTGCCAACAGAATCATTCTGTTTTTCTAAACCTATGAGGTACCTCAACAGAGTATAATAGAAAAATGGAACAGCTGACATTTTTATAAATATTCTACCACTTAGTCAGAGGTCAGTTATATTGCACAGAAGGAACTACACCTGACCGCCTGCAAAATAAGCTTTCAAAAAACTTCCCTGCAGATTGCTTCACTTATCGTCTCACTTTCAGAACAAAATATTGTGTTACTGTCCTTTTTCCGGATTCAAAAAACAGATGATTGCTGACAGTTTCATTTTCTGAGCATAAGACATTATTTACCTTTGTGTGTGTAGAGTAGAGGTTGGAGGTATTTTTAACAATTCCAAAATCAAAATGTACATTTCAGCAATGTTAAAAATCACAAAAGCAGAGCACTGGAGAAAAACACTGTGCCTCTCTCCCTTGGGCTGCTGCTTGTCCTCTCCCTTTTCCTTTTGGCA
The DNA here is from genome assembly GCF_001458135.2 of Marmota marmota marmota. NCBI lineage: Eukaryota > Metazoa > Chordata > Mammalia > Rodentia > Sciuridae > Marmota > Marmota marmota. The sequence goes on from NW_025999925.1 coordinate 12,373,630, forward strand.
GATGATGTATGGAAGTATTGCTGTGAGAGTGGGAGAGGGAAATCACCTCTCCCTTAGCTCAAGGCATAATTTAAACTGCTGCTCAAAACCCCTTGAGGGTTCCCAAATCATAAAAAGTAGGGTCATCTCTACTGAAGGCAAATATGTTGGTGTGTGTGTGTGTATCATAGATTTCACCTTGACATTTAGAGAGACAGAATGACATTTACTTTTATGCTAAAATATTTTGTTCATTATAGACTATTTTAAATTTAATAAACTTGTTTCTATTATAAAAAGACTTTTTGAAATATATATTATTTACAGCATTTTATTTATAATATTCTAATATCTAGTATCCTATATTGCTTATAAATATTTATACATATACTTATTTTAACTAAGTATACTAGTTAAAATAATATGGACATGTATACCAGAAATTGTATGGCTTCATTTAAAATTTATTTTAAATGAATTGCAAAAAAAAAAATTCAGCAAAAATTTTTATTCTTCTCTCCTGGATTATGTTCTGTACTGATTTTTTTTTTTCTCCCCAGATTCATATGTTGAAACTCTAACCCCTCTACAGTCACCCAAGGTGACTGTAGAGATAGACCCTTTATAAGTATGTAAGATTAAGTGAAGTCATAACAGGGAACTCTGGTTCAATTTGATGTTGTTCTTATTAGAGAAGGTGCTGTCTCCCCCACTGTCTCCTTCTCTGGACATCCATGTACACAAAGAGGACATTGTGAACACAGACAGGTAGTGGCTAGAAGACAAGAAAAAGGCCCTCACAAGTAAAGGAATTAGTCAGCATCTTCATTCAGGACTGTTGGCCTCTTGATTGAAACATAGAAATATATTTCTGTTTCTTAAGCTACCCTATCCATTTCATTTTATAATGGTAGTCTTAATTGACTAATAAAGAACATAAAAAAATAAAGAATAATGCTTAAAGTAGTATAGACACAAGCGTTATATTTGCATAAGAATGCAAAAAAACAGAAAAGTAAATGGGGGTGGTGATATTTATATTTTGAGAATTCTTAAATTAATGTCACCTCACATACTTTATTGTTCAACTGTAATTAAGAGACATAACTCTCCATCTTAATTTCTGCTTATCTCTTTTAAAATCTTGTCTTCTATTTACTCTATTCAGCAGTTTCTATGTATTTTTAATCACCTAATTCTTCCAGTTTAAAAAAATCAAGAATATAAAAAATTTATACATATTTTATTATAACAATATTTTCTGTATTTGAAAACATACAAATATGTATTAAAATGTTGACATTTGAATAGAAATTCCAGTCTTTCATTGTCCTAATGGCTCTCTTGTGTAATTCTTAGTGTATGTACATCTTATTTGAGACCCCTGAAGTAACGTTTAAATCATTAAAACTTAAGAAAATGTCAAATTTCACATTGCAAATCTTTATCTTCAAAAATTAAATGATTTTTAAGTTATATACAGTGTTCAAGATAAAATAAATGAAACTCAATATTAACTGCTTTACTTTTAATTCTAGCATTGTCTGCTATCCTCACTGTTCTCGTAATTACTGAAAGTTCAAAACGTTTTGACTTCAGAAATGAATACTAACACACCAAGAAAATTATAATATATATAGTTGGTAAATGCATTTTGTAAATAATAATACATACAGTTTGAAAATGCAAAGTTGTCTTTAGTACTTTTTTGATTATTACAATTTGAGTATGTCTCTGAAAAATTCATGTAAAAGGAATGTTCAGAGATTAAATCATTAGATTATGAGAGCTGTTATTTCATCAGTGAATTAAGGCATCTGATGGATTAAATTGTAAATGGTCTAATGAGTGGTGACTATAGACAGTTGAGGTGTCACTGGACGAAGTAAGTCACTGTGAATGTGCCCTTGGAATACATCTTTTCCCTAGTTTCTTGATACACTCTGCTTCTCTGATGCCATGTGCTGAAGACCTTTCTACCACCATGCCATTCTACCATGTAGTTCTGCCAAACCTTAGGCACAAAGCAATAGAGTCAGCCAACCATGAATTGAACCTCTGAAACAGTCCCCAGTAAGCTTCTCCTTCTATAAGTTGTTCTTGTCAGGTATTTTTGTCACAGCAAGGAAAAAAAAAAAAAACAATTGATTGGTGGATCTCCATATACAACAAATGTAGACTATGGTACTTTATCACTAAGACACAAATCACTGAGTATACAATAACTTAGATAAGAAAGCACAGAGAGCTATGTGTGTAGAGCATCTAAATAGTGTTTTTCCACAGGAAGTCACTGAACAAATAATAAATTTCAGACTTTAAGTTTGAGAAATAAGACATGAGAATATATACTTTCAGTGAAAGATAGCTGGTTTTATTATTAACCACTGATGATAGTCTTCCCATTGAATTAAATTGTGTGATTTAAAATTATATCAGATTAAACAGAAGTTTAAAAGCAATGAATTCATTATACATCTGTCTTTGAAAATGAACATGTAACCATATGCTATATATTTGAATTCTGGTTCTCAAACTTTTGTGCTGAATCAGATTATAAATCAGAATGCCCCCCAATGCTTTTATGAGTTTTATAACATTGAGTGACGCTATGAAGAATTTATGAGGCCAAAATCTCTGCTAACTACATAGTTATTGCCTTTTCCAAAGGAATAAATCCTAGCTACCTGAGTCCAGAAGTATAAAGTTCTTGACACTATAGGATTCATAACTGACAGGCACAGTTCCAGGGTCTTAATCATGGGGGGGACGTTTTCCGGTTGTAAAATGTAAAATTGGGTTGGAGCAGGAAGATTAATAGATCTCCTCAGTAGTAGTCAAGCCAAATATATTTCTGATTGAACTTGCATTGCCTTAGGAGTAGACTTTCTTCTTATTAAATAAACAGTGGAATTTGTGAATTTTACATTCTCTCTTTTATTTATAAATTTATATACCTATTTTATGTAACTTGCATTTGACAAGTCAGTTTGGATATGTCTGTAAATTGCATTAAAATATCAGGTGTTTACTCACACATTCAAGCTGGTATGCACATATGTATTAACTGATTCAAAGATTTATACTTAGGAGGAAAGACATTGTCTAACTCTATTACACATACAATTTTTGTAAATATAACAAATCTTAGGATTATAAAATTACACATTCAAAGTCTGTTTAAATCTTACGAGTACAAAGTAGTTTAGAGAAAGGACTTACTTCAAAAATACAGGAAATTATGCAGCTTCCCACTCTGAACAAGCACAACTTAGGCAAATTAGTGCTTGGTGAGAATGATATAACTTCTTATGTTTAGTTGCTGAATAAGTTAGCTTCAGCTTTATCTATCCATCTGCTTAAAAACCAAGCAATAGTTTAATTCATGCATCACAAATTCTGAGTTTCATAAATATTGATTAAATACAAATTATTGTTACAATTATTATGATGTGATAATAATCTTAGGCATGATTAAATTGAAAGTTCTGGGAGCGTGTTTTTTAGATATTTTTAAGCAGAAAACATATCTACACGCAGTAAAATGTATATCACCTTTCCATTATGTATCAGCCATTAAAACTCTCCCTTCACCTGATATCACATTTTTTTGTGTATGCTTACTGATTTCTATAAACACAAGAATATGTTAAGATATACATAGAGCATAGAGATAATACTTTTCAATTTAAATGATAGCATAATTTTGATGAAAATTATAAGACTCTTCTGAATCTTGTCTCTCTAATTCACAGTGTTAAATTTACTTGGGGGATTATTTCCCATCAAAACATATCAAATTGGCACATTTTAAAGTGGTGATTGACATGTTTAATAAATACTCAATTATTAACCAAAGTCACTCAATATATTACCTTTACCTCATTACCAGTGTTTTGCAAGTAGTGGTAGCATTTCAATTAACATATTCAATCCCTGAATTTGTATATTTGTGAATGTAGATTAAAGAGAATTTACATTTTGAACTCTGTTAGATATTGTCAATTGTACCCCATTGTTTAACTCACTTTATGGAGTGATGGGCAGTCATATATTTAAGTACCAATGTGTTCCTTATGCATTCCCCAGTAAATTATCAAGTTTTAGGGTTTGTTAACTCAGAGTGGAATCCATTCAAATCATGTTCTAACTTCTTATGCCACTACCTCTCTAAATTACAGAAATTCTGATGAATATTAAGTCTGGTCATTTTAGGCTATGAATAGATTATCTACTGATTTCAGTTGCCTAAATAAATGTTTATAATTTATTTCATATATTAAACCTTATATGCATAGTTTTCAAACCAGTGTGGATTTTTGTCCAGTGTTCATTGAGGAATATTGTATGTTTACATCCCAACATGAAAAATACGAGTGAAAAATTTTTGTTTATACTCCAAATTCCATTGTTTAACATCAACCTCAGATTCCAATGTATTGATTTGAAATGCTTAACAAAGAAGACAATAATCATTCTGGATATTGTTACTGCTAAGAGAGGATCAAAAGTGTTAGAGTCAAGTTTGAACCCTTCTCTTTCACCATTGGATAACTAGGCATGTTTCATGTTTGCTTTTTAGGTTTGCTGAATATCAATATAAATGCTTTTTAAGTGAGGTAGTTTTAAAGAATTAGGAAAAATAAGGAAATTTAGTAAGGGCAACGCAGTAAAAAATGACAAATAAAATTTAGTAAATTTAAAGTATTTTAATAAGTCAAACTTAATTTAAAACTGAAAAACATGCATACAAAAATTGCTTATAAGCAATAAGCAACAATAGCATTTAGTGATTGGGACGAGATGTTTAAAGTTCTTTATAAACTAATATAATGGGTTTTTGCTTATTTGTAGGGATATCATTATATTTTAGTATTCTGAGGTTTTGGAGATTTTGTATAATTTATTTAATTCATTGTAAATTGAAAATAATCTGTAATTTTTGAGGAACTTATTAGTATCTCCCAGTAAATGAGCAATCATACAGACATTTACAAAGGATGCAAGTGGTTACTACTTTGACAGCCAAACAGGAAAGATAGGGTTGACTGAGTCCATTCCATTCCAGGGATCGTTCTTAATACTCAAAGTTATTTTAGTTTTTATAAATTTAGCCTGAGCACATCTTGGAAATAAAGTTTTAACAGTTTATTCCTAACTTTTTCTATGTTTCTGTGAAAGAAAGTAACTATTCTCATCTGTGGTGTTTGCATTAAAATCATATCTAACAGCAGTCTCCACAATTTCACAGCAGAATATATAATTGAAAGAAAGTTTTCAATGGATATATTAAAAGTAAATACTTTCTTTAATAAAACAGGGTACAAAGAGAGCTACTCAACGCTGAAGAATAGAGGAACTCAGGTCCCAAAGTTGCTCAAGAGGAGCAACTGCTGCCCTTGACCACTTTCAAGGAGTAGGGTACTTCCCTGTTTTTACACAATCCTTGTTGTGTGTGTGTTCAGAAACTGTTTACCTATCTATCTGGCCAACAACTGAAGCAAAATATTCCTAGCACATTCCTGAGTATTTAATATTTGTTTGAATAAATTAAATTTGTAATGAAACCTAACTCTGCATCATTGCTTACAGATCTGTACATGTGTAAAGCAGCAATATACACAGACATACACAAGCAGCAGCATGCATAATTTTGGCATATTGGATGAAAAGTGACAATAACTCGTTGTGTTTGAATATGATAATATATTTGCATTATCACTATATAATTTTGCTCTCTTTTTCCCAGCTCATGAATCAGTGTTCCTCTCAAAAGGTGTATAGCACAATTGCATTTCATTGCCTAGTGGAAGAGATGGCACAACACAACAAGACAGGAAAGAAGTTACTCTCACTAGATTTTTGAGTTCCAAAATTACAGGACTGAAATTACTTGTTTTATCATAGAAAAAAAAATCTGTTCAATGCTGATGATATATGACCAGTGCTTGTGTCCCATGGGATTTGAAAAGGTTCCCTGGATTAGAGAATCACTTTTTTCATGTCAGAATAGAATCAAAAAATGCTTTAAGTGGGTACCTAATGAAAAATTTAGACAGGTGAAATCTTGTGTCCGGTAGCTTCAGGTAAATTTTCCAAATCTGTGATCAGAGAAGCCCATACATCTCTTCTTACATAGAGTTTAAGGAAGATACAAAGTTTTTTGAATTGAACTGTTTAATTTTAACTGTCAACCAGAGAAGTAGTTTAGAAAAGAATACTGAATTTAGTTATACAAAAGTAACAAAAGTCACTGAAATAGGATTGAGGAAGATGGCGGCGAGGGGAGTGCATTGCCCCCGTGTGCTGCTTCACTGTGTGGGAGTATGACAAGTCAGGACGGCTAAAGGATATCTTGTTAGGAATTTCCAGCAATAGTGGGGTGCTCCGGAACCTGGAGGAAGGATTTCCATCGCACGAGGATCGGCTACGGGGGCTCAAACGCGAGAGGTTTGTCGCATGGAGGGTAACACTGCTTATTCAGCAAATCGCCCCGTGGCTAGAGTCTGCAGCGCGCGCTGGGATAGCGACGCAGGGTTACAGCGCTGCAGTTTCTGCCAGCCGCGCAAGCACCGTACTCAGGGCTGAATTCTGGGTTCGAGACGGGGGAAGGAAGCGGTCCATCTCGGTTCTCCACACTGGTCAGACCACAGGGGAGGCCAGCAGCCACCATGCTGGTAAACTGACGTCACCATCCCTGTTTTCGACTGACCGCAGCTCATTCAGCCATAGAACAGGTAATTTCAGGCTGCAATTCGCCTGTGGCTTGCAGACAGATTGCTAGGGTTCAGCGCCTGGGTGCTTCTTAGAACCTGATCTTATCGGAGCGAACACCGAGCGCGGGGCGGCCGAGTTCCGGCTCCCGGAACCGTCCCAGAACCGCCCTGGCCCAGGGCTGCGGAGCCTGCAGAGGCTGCTTCTTGGACCCTGCTCCTATCAGAGCATACACCAAGCACTAACAGCCGAATTCCGGCTCCCGGAACTGAGCCCGCGGGGACTGCTTCTTGGAGCTTACACTTATAGGAGCTTACACCGAGCACGGAGCGGCCGAGTTCCGGCTCCCGGAACTTCCCTGGACCGGGGCTAGGCGCCCGCGGAAACTGCTTCTCGGTCCGGGTCCTGCTGAGGGCCGGTCAGGACTCACCCGTTGCTTTGGTTGCCCGGCAAGGGGAACGAAATGCTG